>NW_010100744.1:0-11233 GCF_000699245.1 Pterocles gutturalis | reverse complement strand
GGGGTGGTGCTGTTCCAATGGTGACTTGGTAGCTCAAACACCTTGTGAAAACTGCATGCATGGCAATGTCCCACCCATGAACCCTTTCCACACTTTTCAGGAAGATCCAGCTTGCTTCAATCCTACTGATGTATGTATAGTATTCTATAAACATCTAAATCACTCCCTTTGTTATTTTTTTTCTTTATATAATGAAAATTGAGGTGGAGTGTATGGCGGACTGACATTAGCGTAGGGCAGTAGTGAAAACTGCATGTCTGTAGGCTGCCCAAATTTATCTTAATAACTTTGAGAAGAGGGGACGCTGGAGAACTAGTAAGTCTGTTGGTTTTTCTCTTCTCTCAGAGAAACTATTTTATTTAAGAACATGTAGTGAAATGAGATCAAAAAAGCTAATTTACTGAATATTTGCAGACTTGTGTAGTTTGCTATTGTCTAGCATGGCCAAGGTCGCTTTCATTTTTTTTAATCATTAAAATTGTAGAAATACTCCCTTCACTATAACTTTTAGTTTTATAATTTAACAGGATAGACAATATTCTTCTTAAATATATTTAAGCGTGAAGGAAAGGCAGAATCTGCTTCTGTGTGTAGTGTTATCATGAAGTTAAAACACAATATGCAGTTTTTCAAGATGAGTTTCTTTGTATCCATATATGTAGACCTCAGTAGATTCATTCCAGTTTTGTGTGGATGTAGTTAGCATTAGGACCTTGTAATCAGTAATTTCAGGGGAAGATTACACTTCCCGTCAGGAAAAAATACTGGGTGTGTTTTTTTATTTGGCGTTTACTGCAGATCATCTTGTTTAGGTGCATCAGAAGTCATGTTGTTGGATGTCAAGCACATATACTTATTTACTTACTTAACAAACACTGTTCTTCAATTTTTGTCATCGTGGCCACTGGAACTTACTTCTCTGGTCATGCTGAATACAGTCTGTATGCATGTATTCAGAGTCCTGCTGCAGTCATTATTTTCCTAGCGTGTTGGGTTGGTCTCTTGTTCCCCCTTTCTTGTTCATCAAATGTCTCCTTTGCTTTTCAAAACCTGGTGCAGCTTGTTCCCATGCGACTTAGTTTCAGCACTTTCTCCTCTAATGAGGCCATGATGGACATGAGTTGCAATGGTCCATCTCTTTTGTTTTCAGACAGTGGTATTCACCATTCTTGACCCTTGTGCAGCAGCTGCTCTACTGCCCTGACCACAGCAAGGCAGCTGGTGTTTTACAACTCTGGCTTTTGCTGGTCAATAGTGTCTTAAATACTGATGGGAACAAACTTTAAATAGGATTTCTGTGGGACTTAGTTTGCAAGGAGTTTTAGAATGTCTTTCAAATTGATGGCCTGTGCTGTCTGCATTTGCAGCCCATGTTGTCTCTAAAGAAGTCACTTCAGAAAATGTGAGATTTCTTTTTGCATTTTTCCCACTCCAGTTGCTCATTAAACTTCTTTAAGATGCTTAGTGAGGACTTCCTTCTGAATGTCTCAGCAGCTAAATTTTTGACAATTCTCAACTTAGAAAGACTACTTTGTTGCAGTACTAGTGACAGTTGAGAAGGTTTTTGAAATTTGACAAAGTAGGAAAACTTTTTTTTTCTTGCCCACAGATGAAAATGAGCCATACAAAATGAGCTCTGGTGTGGTGGTATTTCTTGTTATTGCAATGGTCAAGATAATTCACTAACTACATGTAGTATTTCCTTTCTGTTAAACAATCTACTTTTTACTTATAAGCAATGTTTAACAAACTTTTAAAAAAACTTTGCTATCTGCTAACCATTGAGAACTGTTTTTTGAGCACAACCAAGCAAATTAGCCTGATTTCTTAGGAATAAAGGTTGACTCAGTAGCTTGTTTTAATTTGCTTTACAGTAATAATCAGTTAGCTTTACTGAAGCAGTAGCGCATTGTGATGTATATATTAGTACAGTTCAAAAAGATGCAGGACACAGTTAAATGCTTGATACACTATAGCATTGTTAATTCTTTCTGTACCTTGATACATGTCTGGGGAAGGTTGCTCTGATACTTTGTGTGACTGAACTGTGTTTTGCTGTTAGAGACAGCTTCAAATGTGTAGACAATTAGCAGGGTGGGGAAAGAAATTAGTTTTCTGTCCTTTTGTGAACTTGTATGCTGGGGCTTTGTCTTGGTGCCAGTGTTTTGCCAGATGAGATCTATCTGGAGCATCAATTGCAAGCCCTTGGGAGCTAAAAAGCCTCTCTTTCTCATTCAATATATTCTGTAAAGGAAGTCTACCCATGCTGGTCTGCTTTGTGTCCCTAATTGTTGCTACGACAGCTCTTTTAATAACTCATTTTTCTGTGGAGTGTCAGTTAAAATTATGTGAGGAATGGTAAAATTAGGAAAATTAACCTTTTACAAAGAATGGATGTCATACGTTCCTAGTATTTGGTTTTAAATATTTTGCTGACTATTAGTAAAAGATAGTGTCTAAACACTCAGGACTATTCTTAGAGTGCACAGTTGGGCCTAAACTGCTGTGACTGCATGCAGAGTTCTGCAACAAGTCTAGAATGTCGGTCTGGACCATTCCCCAGAACAGTGTGGACAAAGAAAAGTGTAAAGTTCCTTAGTTCAATAAAAATAGTAATAGCTTGTCTGTTTAGATAGCTGAAGGAGCTCCAAGTGTTGATTTCCTCTGTCTGGTTGCACTCTAGGGAATTATCTCTCTTTAAAATATGTTTGTCCCTTTCTCCCCACCCTTACAAAGATGACACAGCATGTTTTCGTGTGAACTAGCTTTAGGAGAGGAGAGTAGTTATTATTAGAAACAACCAACCATTGGTCTTGTATTGGCAACACTTAAAGAATTAATATTTTGATGTCCCATTATCACTTTTCGCCATTGCTTGGCTCAAAGTACCAAGGCTGGAAAAATAGAAAAATCAATTGCAATTGGCACTTGCGGTTACATGAGAGAGAAACTTCAAGAAGTACTAGGTGTTGTGATCTTGGGCTTAATTGCTTGTTCTTTTCCTCCCCCTCCCTCAATAAGTAATGTCTGATTTCTAAGTTGAAAAAATGAGGCATTGTTTCATGATGTAAACATATTGAAATATTTTAATAAGAGCATTCTAACATCATTTATGTAATTTCTGTAGTATTTCACCTTAAAATGGTGACTGCATAATTGTGATTATAGGCATGAGGTAAAACAGTCGTTTATTTTTAATGTGAGTAAACATAGATGATAGGTATGTTCAGCTAGGGGACTTCTTTTATAACTGCCATTTATTTTGGAAAAGAGGTCAGTTCCTACCCTGTCAGAGTTTGGGAATACCTGTTAAAGATTTTGTTCTTGCTCTGAAGCAGAAGTAGCTGTAAAATCCTCAGAGATGGCAGGTGGATTTTTGAAGAAATTATGGTATCAATTGGCTTTCTGTTTTCCATGTGGAAAGAGATGTGATCTTAGTGTTGCAGTTAAAACAGTGTGAGTCAAATTTATTCTTGTATTTTAACATTGACATTTTACAAACATTTAAAAAGCCACACAAATTTTTGACTAGTTTTGTTCAGGTAGGATTCTCTGAAAATGCAGGGATTTCCCAGCACTGAGTTTGACCATAGTGTCTAGTTCAGTTGTTTATTTTGAAGCTATTTCACCTGTGTTCCTTAAACTTATTTAGTCCTGCTGGTTTGCATATTTTCTCAGACAGTAAGCACAAAAACAGTTTGATTTGAACCTCACCAGTTAGTCAGTATGCCAGTTGCCAGCAGGAGAAGGAGATAATGGAAAGTAAGCGAGCAGAGATGAGTTTAAGTCCTTTACTGCATCAGATGGCCTGTATGATGTCCTTTCTGTGCCCTGACTTGGTTGGAAGACTTTTTGATAATCAGAAATACTAAATATCAAGAACTGTTTTTTGTTTCGCAGGTGGAAATAATGCTGTGTTTGTTAAAGTGAGGGGTAATATAGCCTAATTAAAAGTTCACAGATACCTGTTGTCTATAACACCAATGTCTAAAATGCTTAATTCAGTATCTCACTGCACTTGGAGTTTTGTGTAGGAAGGTGAGCTTTATGCAATTTCTTTCCAAGAACGTTTGTGAATTTGGGGGCTTACTTTGAAGACTATTAGCTGCTTAAATGCAGATGTGCTTTTGTTACAATATGATTTTTATTTTTGTTTTTTTATGTCTTTTCCTCTGCCTTTCTTCCCTTAATCCCATGCTTCTAGGAGGAAGGGCGTGATCCCAGTTCTATTTTAATCAAATCTGTTTGTGTCAGAATGCTATTATTTCATAAATATCACTGTTTTAAGATAATATATTCCTGTTCTTCAGTACATTTTTGCAATTCTAAGAAATAAGTGTCCTCAACACTTCTGCTGATACGTCTGAGGCAGTGTAGGTTAGGTTATCCCTTGTGATGTAGGGGAACGAACTTGAGCAGGAAGTTTGAATTGCTCCATATCCTGTAGGATGCTCAGCATTTCCACTCTTCCTGTTGGTGCTGTCAGACAAGGCCAAGTAGAAAATACTGTAGAAGGTCATCACAATGTTCTTGCCACAGCTAACCAACTGATTATGAAACAGTGCCTCAGACTTGGGATAATTTCTCTCATAGCTCTTAATTGATACTGAAAGCAATGAGAAAGAATGTGCCTGATATTGCCAGTCATCCTGTGTTCAGCATTTGGCATTCCAGACTGCACAGATGAATTAAAAATCTGTTGGTGTACGTGCTTTAGGAAATAAGTATCCTACCTTTGTAACTATAGAAAGAGTTATTGCTTTAAAGTTTTGCTGATCATCAAAATCGTCTTGGAACTGTGACTCGGAGGCACGCTGAAGCCTTGCTGGTTGCCATGCTGCTATTCTAACAACTCCTGCTGCAGACTGTGGAGAGATGTATCTGATGAGTCTTGGGTTCTTTCTTCTGTGCGTGGCCTGGCACCTCTTCACTTAAACCTTTTCATTCTATGTGCTTTATAATAATTCAAAGTGGTGGTGTTTTTTTTTTTTTTTTCGGTTTTCCCAGATGTTGTTGTGGTAGTTTATAACATTATATAATTTTACTTTTCTGAAGCATATGTAATATTTTTGTGATGTCTTGAAAATAATGGGATCAGTAACAATGATATGTATTCCTTGTCCACAAAAGGAACTATTTGTGCTTGAAATTGCATCTGTATTTTGGTGTGCAATTTTTTTTCCTAAAGTGTTATGCCGAGTGGTGTTTTTCCAGTATATTTTGGCATATTTGTTACTGATAGATATCTAATTTCTAATGAAATCTGTGTCTGATTGAGGTAGCTAACCTCTTTTAACATACTTGGAAGAAAAATATGTTTTTTTATAACTCAAATTAGTATTTCTGATCACAGTGCTAAACTGAAATGTCGTTAACTTTGTAAGTAAAATCATATACTATGGAAATCTTAAATCTTATGATTTAATGTGTCGATTACAGATTTAATCTGATGCTGCATATAATAAAACAGGAATTACTTGTTACAGTTCATTTATTGCTTACATAATTTTAAAAGTCTTGTGGAAAACAAATTGTGTGAACATAATTTTCATTGTTTTGATAAGAAGGTATTTCTTTGCAACGCTAGGCTAGGAGGAGAACATTTTATTTTAAATTTTTACTCTTACCACACTCTTCCTTACCAGAGTCAACATTTTTTTCTGAATTGAGTATTCTGCAGTAGTTGTGTTAAACATAATTTCCTCTCACTGTGTGTGTACAAGCATTTAGTACTAGCACCTTGCTTTATGGTCTTACAGCTATATACTGCATTCTTTCTTTTGTGCTTCATGCTTGCATTAATTTGACTTGCACGTGTGACTAAAATTTTGAAATAAGTTTTATTTCTTTATGTTGGTTTTAAGGTCTGGCCTTTAAATAATATCGGGTCTTGTGTCTTTCAGTTGGCAGTTGCCCTCCTACAGCTTCTTAAAGAATTCTTGAGAAGATTGTGAATTAGCAGTAGCGAGACCAAAGGCAAACTTTGTATTTCTATGAATGTTTCTATGCTCTTCCATTACTTTTTTGGATATTTTCCTTTATTGAATTCTTTGGTTAATAATGGCCTGCTGTTGCCCATTACCATTTCTTTTAATTGTGCTTTATTTTACCGATACCCTCTTTTATTTTGTTTTCTATTTGAAATTATTTTTCTGTTTTAATAATTTCAATATAACATTATGCTTGCACTCTTCTTAATCCTTCTGTCTGGAGTTCTAGAGATGTGCCCATAACAGTTATTTCTCTTAATCTCTGTCTTTTTTAATACATTATGCAAAGCATTTTTCTATTTTCCAATGATCAAAGTAACTGCATTGCTGCTATGTGGAGTAGTATACCTGGGTTAGTCTATGAATGCTTCCACCTTGCTGTCTGTATGGTTCTTCCTTGTTTATTACTCATTGCTCTTGTGTGTTTCCTTCCACTTTATTTTTCTTCCTTATGTATTTATCTTTGTTTTCCTGATGCTGTCACTGTATTGGCCATGTATTTTTCTTTAGATATCGTGCATGCATAAAGGAATGTAAGACACTAAAGAGTGCCATTTCACATTCAACTTAACTGAATCTAGTTTGATCTGGTACTAAAGAGGTTTTCTCCCTCCCACCAGACACAAGCTGGTGTGACGCTGCTTCTTGTATCAGGTGTAGCAGCTAAGCAGCAACTGCATCAGGAATTGTTTCATCTTGGTGAACCAGCCTTTTGGAGAGTTATGAGGGTGGGAACACAGGAGAAGTTGCCAGATCAACAGCTGCGTGGTCCAGTGTGAGGGAAGTGCATAGTGCTTTCCTGCATTGCCTTCAGTTTAGAACTAAACTGAATCAATATCCAAAATAATTCCTGAGAGCTGAATGCTCAAATGACTTAATTAGTTTAACCCATGATCAGTTTCAGTCTGTAATCTTGAATTATTAGTGGCAAGAGTTGATGCACCATTTCTGTGTTTCCTTCCCCCACCCCCTCTCCAAATTGATTGAAATCTGTTGGTGATGTTTGAGAATGAATTATTCCACCAAGTTCATAGAGCCATCCCTCTATGTAAACTTTATTTGCAGATGTTCACGCTTGCTTTCCCTCTTCAGTATCACAGGGGGCAAGAGGTAGTATATGCACTTGGGAGATATACAGGGAGCAGTTGGCACGGTAACTCTGGGCCCTCATTTTTTTGTGAGGAAGGAGAGGAAGACTACTTGAGGCTATAGAGTCATCTGGGCTATTCAAGAGGCTCTTGGCTTCCATAGAGAGGCCCCATGGACAGAGGTTATGGAGCAGCCTTAAAAGAAATTGTAGGAGGCTCTACTCAACTTATGCATGTCTGTTTGCTTTTGAGCTACACACTGCAGCCCCTGTCAGCAGCGTTGTGTAGCAAATCGCTCGGATAAAACTTGTGAAGTTTCTTAGGGGTTGCGGAGGCAGCAGTATTCAGTAACAGTATTCAGGAAAATGCAAAAGGGCACAGATGACCATGAAACAGATGCAGAGAGTAACCATGCTTTCTCAAAAGGCATGGTGAACCAAAGATTTCTTGGAAGTGAGAGGGTAAAGCAGGCAAGCAGTAAGGACTGAAGGAGGGATTGGGAGAGGGGATACTAAACACATGAAGGGGAAATATTGGGAATGTTTGTATTAATATTCTGATTACATGTATCTCACTGGAAAAAGGCAATAATATTTAAACACTTTCTTTTCCCTCTTAAGTAAAGGCATTTTTTGCCATACCCTTAAAGTGCTGCTTTTTTTGTTTGTTGGTACTGTCCTTTCTGCAAAGAGTTAGGCATCAACTGCTCATTAAAGAATTTGCAGTCATCTTTTGATATTGTGGACTACTGAATAATTTACAGACACTGAACTAATGTCTTTCTCTTGCTTTATTTTATGCAACTGCATTGTATTCTATCCAGAAAAACGGTTTCAAGGAACTGGAAGTTTTCGGGCTTACTCTAGCTTTGTAAAGTTTTTCATAATTATGTATAACATCTGTTTTCATGGTTATTCTGTCTTCGTCCAGTAAGTGTGCTTTATAGGAAATTTGGCCTTGTAGGAGTTCAGATGTGCTTTCAGAGACTACTCGGAACTTATAGTGAAATAGTGATTGTATCAGAATTTCTGTATTTTATAACTGGAGAAAACTTATGGCATTTGAAGAACTGGAGCAAGTTCAAACTTAAGAAGGAAACACTGGAGTAACATTCTGCCCCTCTACTCTGCTCTCACGAGGCCTCACCTGGAGTACTGTATTCAGCTGTGGGGCCCTCAGCATAAAAAAGACATTGACCTGCTGGGGTGGGTTGAGAGGAGAGCCACAAAGATGGTCAGAGGGCTGGAACACTTCCCCTGTGAGGACAGGCCGCGGGAGTTGGGGTTGTTCACCTTGGAGAAGAGAAGACTCTGGGGCAACCTTTTAGCGACCTTCCGGTACCTAAAGGGGACCTACAGGAGAGATGGGGAGGGGCTTTTTAAAAGGGCATGCAGTGACAGGGCAAGGGGTAATATATTTAAATTGGAAGAGGACAGATTTAGACTAGGTATAAGGAAGAAATTCTTTACTGTGAGCGTGGTGAGGCACTGGAACAGGTTGCCCAGGGAAGCTGTGGATGCCCCATCCCTGGAGGGGTTCAAGGCCAGGCTGGATGAGGCTTTGAGCAACCTGGGCTAGTGGAGGGTGTCCCTGCCCATGGCAGGGGGCTTGGAACTTGATATTTAAGGTCCTTTCCAGCCCAAACCATTCTATGATTCTATGAGTCACAATCTTCTGAGGAAGGTGCTACTATTCTATCAGTGGATTTAAGTTTCTTCTTGAAAATGCACTGTTTTTGCAACTTGGAATCTATTTGTTACTTGACTACTGAAAACTACTTCTTTGTGGTGCATACTCTGATCTGGAAGTTCCCCTGTTTTTACATCCATTTAATTTTGTTGTTTGTTAATTATGATGGTGGTTAAAAAGCATTACATACTTTTAAAAAATGTTAGGGAACCATCAGTGAAACTTTGAGAAGAAAAATTAGATATAGTGAAGGGTTGATCATTGCAAGCAGGATTCCAAACTGAAAGTAGATTCATGGTGCTGGCACTGATTGAGATCTTGGAATTGAAAGAACAAACAACCCCCGAAAAGTATTAAAATCAGTTAATATAATGTTGTAGCTGTTTCTTCAGATTCCAGTGTTTAGGCAGTAGATGCCTTTTATTTTGTTGGTGGTAGGCGTGTAGGAGACTTTTTTTGAAGATAAAGGGGTAATACTTTTAAAAGTTGTGTTACTTCCCAGTCACGTAACACGGGGTCAGAACATTAATTAACATCAGTAAACTTCTAAAATCTACCCTTCTGTTGGTGGCCAATGTTGCCAGTATGTGGCTTCAGTGTATAAATGCGTTTTGTTTTGGCAAAAAAATCCCTTGTGGTGGAACTGGATATTATACTTGGGTTTTCAGATGGATTTGTGTTGTAATGGGGAGACCAAAACTGGATACAGGACTCCGGGGGCAATCTTACATGTCCAAAAAGAGAAGAAGGATTGCTTTGCTGGACCTGCTGGTGACACTTTTGTTGATGCAGTGTAGGATGCTGTTGGACACCTCTGCTACAAGGACACACTGCTGACTTATGTTCATCTTACTGTCCTCCAGGACCCCTGGGTCCCTTTATGTAGAGGTGCTTCCCAGAGAATTGGCTTCCAGACTGTACTGGGGCCCAGGGTTATTCTACTCCAGATGCAAGCCTATACTTGTTTTTTTGTTGAACTTAATGAGGTTCCTGTGAGCCCATTTCTCTATCCTGTTGACATCCCTCTGAACAGTAGCTCTACCCTCCAGCAGATTGAGTGCTCACCCCAGTTTGGTATTCTGTGCAAACTTACTGAGAATGCACTCTGCCCCATCACCCAGATGATTAATTAAGACATTAAACAGCATCAGTCCCTGTATTGAACCTTGAAGGTTCCCACTTAGTTACTGGATGCCTGATGAACTTTGCACCACTGTTCATGTCTCTCTGCATCCAGCAATCCAGTCAATTTTTCACTTACCTTATCATCTACTTATCCAAGCTATACCTCACCAACTTTGTGATAAGGAGACCATGGGATATTGTGTCAAAGGCCTTGTAAAGTCAAGGTACACGACTTCTAAGCACCTCTCCTTGTCTTCAACATCAGTCACCTCATCACAGAAAGCAATTGGGTTCATCAGATGTGATTTGTACTTGGTAAATCCATTTTAGTTGCTCACAACCTCAGGGACTGAGGTGAGGCTGACTGGCATGTATTTGCCTTCCTTCCTGGCCTGGAACATCCTTCTTGCAGATCCCCTTCTGCTCCCAGTATAATTTGAGATATTATTTGTGTTGGCTTTCTTTTGAGCTTTGGGATTCCATAATACCAGTTGCAGTACTGCCTGTAGTCAAGGTGCCATTTGACATTGCAGCTGAGAAACATAATGTGGTTTTCCTTTCTGAGCCCTACATTACTGTTTATAGCTTTTCCCCACCTTATTAATAAAGAAATAAATTACTTTTTTTCAGAGGTGGAGAGGAATGAGGATCTTTTTTAACCACATTATTTCATTTACCAAAATAACTCCACAAAGATATGTGTCATGACTGACTGTAGTTAGAGACAACAGCCTTGATCACTAGGAACAATGTGGAAATTAATTTTTAGTCTTGTTGAGCATGTCTGTTACTGGAGGACTCCTACTGGCAATTATGATAGATAGTGTGAATTAGCTTCTTCCACTTGTATTCCTTCACATTCATAACCTGACCTAATAAGGCATATAGAGTCGCTCTTTATATTTAGTTCAGTCTCAGATAAAAATGTGCTAAAGTTATATTGCCAACTTGATATTTTTAAAGTAACTTTCTCATCTAGTTTTAGACTGTAGTGTGTACTTTTAAAATAAAATTCCATAGTAAAATGCTGTATTGTATCCAAAGCAGTTTGGTCTTAAGGTTGGTGGGATAATGTTGTAGTTCAGAGGACTCTGAAAACTGTGCTGCAAATAGCAGATACAACCTTACAGTGGATCGAAGAAATAAACAAAACTCTAAGGTGACTAATTTTATAGCCTGAGGAAGTCAGGATGCTAAAAGATTATTCATAAGTTAATGACTAAATCTTTCCACAGTAAACCCAAGTAGTGGATGTTGTGTGGATGTGTATATGTATATTTAATATTTATATATCTATTAAATATATTAAAACACATAAGTTTAATTCTCAGTAAAAAAAAA
>NW_010100743.1:0-3765 GCF_000699245.1 Pterocles gutturalis | reverse complement strand
TGGGTTTTTTTTCCCAACAGTAGAATTCCTTTTTTTTTTTCCCAATGGTAGAATTCCGTTTTTTTTTTTCTTCCCAGTTTTTTTTCCGACGGCAGAATTCCCATTTTCTTTTCTGATGGTAGAATTCCCTTTATTTTTCCCCCAATGGTAGAATTCCAATACTTTTTTCCAACACAGAATTCCTGTTTTCTTTTTTTCCAATGGCAGAATTCCCTTTTTTTTTCCAACAGTAGAATTCCCAGTTGTTTTTTTTTTCCCAATGGTAGAATTCCCATTTTTTCTTCCCCAACATCAGAATTCTCATTGTTTTTTTTTCAACAATAGAATTCCCATTTTTTCTTTCCCGACGGCAAAATTCCCAGTTTTTTTTCTAACAGTAGAATTCTCTTTTTTTTTTCCAATGGTAGAATTCCCAGTTGTGTTTTTTTTTCCAACAGTGGAATTCCCTTTTTTTTTTTTCCCCCAATGGTAGAATTCCTATTTTTTCTTCCCAACATCAGAATTCCCATTTTTTTTCCAACAGTAGAATTCCCATTTTTTCTTTTCCAATGGTAGAATTCCCAGTTGTGTTTTTTTTTCCAACAGTGGAATTCCCTTTTTTTTCCCAATGGTAGAATTCCCATTTTTTTATTTTCCAATGGTAGAATTCCCAGTTGTCCCCTTTTTTTCCGATGGTAGAATTCCAATTTTTTTTTCCAACGCAGAATTCCCATTGGGGTTTTTTTCCCAACAGTAGAATTCACTTTTTTTTCTTTTCTGATGGCAGAATTCCCATTTTTTCTTTCCAACGGTAGAATTCCCATTTTGTTTGGTTTTTTCCCAACAGTATAATTCCCCCTTTTTTTTTTTCCAGCAGCAGAATTCCCATTTTCTCTTTCCCAACAGTAGAATTCCCAGTTGTTGTTTTTTCCGACAGTAGAGTTCCCTTTTTTTTTCCCCCAACAATAAAATTCCGATTTTTTTTTTCCGACACAGGATTCCTGTTTTTTTTTCCCCAACGGCAGAATTCCCATTTTTTTTTTTCCAACAGTAGAATTCCCATTTTTTTTCCAGTGGTAGAATTCCCAGTTGGTTTTTTTTCCAATGGTACAATTCCCATTTTTTTTTTTCCAACAGTAGAATTCCCATTTTTTTTTCCAGTGGTAGAATTCCCAGTTGGTTTTTTTTCCAATGGTACAATTCCCATTTTTTTCTTTCCTGACAGTAGAATTCCCAGTTTTTCTTTCCCAACAGTAGAATTCCCTCTTTTTTTTTTCCAATGGTAGAATTCCCATTTTTTTTCCCCGACGGTAGAATTCCCATTTTTTTATTTTCTGGTGGTAGAATTCCCATTTTTTCTTTCCAACGGTAGAATTCCCATTTTGTTTGTTATTTTCCCAACGGTAGAATTCCCTTTTTTTTTTTTTCCAACGGTAGAATTCCCAAATTTATTTTTTTTTTTTTCCCACCGGCAGAATTCCCGGCGGATCCCGAGCTGGAGCCTCACATCTACCTGGAGCCGGGCGAGACGGCGAACGCCAGCTGTGCCGTTGGACGCGTCTTCCCGGCGCCACGCTTCCAGTTGACGCCAAACCTCTCCCCCCCCCCATCGCCCGCGCCGGCCGCCAGGCCACCGCCGCCGTGTCCCCAAGCCACCCCGGGGACTTTGGGCTGGTTTGTGCCGTGACGGTGGGACCGGCCGAGCGCCGGGCGGAGGCGACCGTCCACGTCTACCGTGAGTACCGGCAACGAGCCGGCAAAGATGCGCCGGGAACGGGGGGGGGAAAATTTCACGCCGTGGTGTCACCGGACCAGCCGGGGCGCTGGGGGGGCACAGGCAGTCCCTTGTCCGTCCCCCGGGCTGTCCTGGTGACGGTGACATTCTGTGGTGACGGTGACATTCCGTGGTCATGGTGACATCCCTCAGTGACGGTGACATTCCATGGTCACGGTGACATCCTGCGGTGATGGTGACATTGCATTGTTATGGTGACATTCCATGGTCACAGTGACATCCCATGGTGATGGTGACATCCTGCGGTGATGGTGACATTGCATTGTTATGGTGACATTCCATGGTCACAGTGACATCCCATGGTGATGGTGACATTCTGTGGTCATGGTGACCTCCTGCGGTGATGGTGACATCCCTCAGTGACAGTGACATCCTATGGTGATGGTGACATTCCATAGTGATGGTGACAACCTGTGGTGACAGTGACACACCACGGTGACTTTCCATGGTCACGGTGACATCCCGCGGTGATGGTGACATCCCACAGTGGTGGTGACATTCCATGGTCATGGTGACATCCCACAGTGATGGTGACCTCCCTCAGTGACCGTGACATTCTGTGGTGACAGTGACATTCCATGGTCACAGTGACCTCCTGCGGGGGACGGTGACGTCCCACGGTGACGTCCCATGGTGATGGTGACATCCCTTAGTGACAGTGACATTCCATGGTCATGGTGACATCCCACAGTGATGGTGACATCCCTCAGTGACCGTGACATTCTGTGGTGACAGTGACATTCCATGGTCACAGTGACATCCTGTGGTGATGGTGACATCCTGCGGTGATGGTGACATTCCGTGGTCACGGTGACATTCCATGGTCATGGTCACATCCCGCAGTGATGGTGACACACCACGGTGATGGTGATATCCCTCAGTGACATCCTACGGTGATGGTGACATCCAGTGGTGATGATGACATCCCTCAGTGACAGTGACATTCCACGGTCATGGTGACATCCTGCGGTGATGGTGACATCCAGTGGTGATGATGACATCCCTCAGTGACAGTGACATTGCATGGTCACGGTGGCAGCCTGCAGTGATGGTGACATTCCATGGTCACGGTGACATCCCTCAGTGACATGACGGTGACGTTCCATGGTCACGGTGACATCCCCGCGGTGATGGTGACATTCTGTGGTTATGGTGACATTCTGTTGTCATGGTGACATCCCTCAGTGACGGTGACACCCCGCGGTGACGGTGACATTCCATGGTCACGGTGACCCCCCGCAGTGACGGTGACGTCCTGCGGTGATGGTGACATCCCATGGTGACATCCCATGGTGACACCCCGCGGTCACGGTGACATCCCTCAGTGACGGTGACATTCCATGGTCACGGTGACACCCCGCGGTGACGGTGACCTTCCATGGTCACGGTGACCTCCCGCAGTGATGGTGACATCCCATGGTGACACCCCGCAGTGACGGTGACCTCCCGCAGTGACGGTGACATTCCATGGTCACGGTGACACCCCGCGGTGACGGTGACCTTCCATGGTCACGGTGACCTCCCGCAGTGATGGTGACATCCCATGGTGACACCCCACAATGACGGTGACACCCCACGGTGACGGTGACATCCCTCAATGATGGTGACATTCCATAGTCACGGTGACACCCCGCGGTGACGGTGACCTTCCATGCTCATGGTGACCTCCCGCTGTGATGGTGACATCCCATGGTGACACCCCACAATGACGGTGACACCCCACGGTGACGGTGACATCCCTCAATGATGGTGACATTCCATAGTCAGCCCTTCCATGCTAATGGTGACCTCCCGCTGTGACGGTGACTCACCACAGTGACGGTGACGTCCGACGGTGACGTCCCACGGTGACGGTGACACCCCGTTGTCCCCGCAGACTTCCCGCCCCCGACGCTGAACGCCAGCACCACCAACCCGGCGGCCGGCACGGTGGTGACCGGGTTCTGCACTCTGCCGTCCCCTCACTCCCCCGAGCTCCGCTTGCGGATCCT
>NW_010100742.1:0-2783 GCF_000699245.1 Pterocles gutturalis | reverse complement strand
TCTCTGTATGTTGGCTAAGGGAAAAAACCATTTCAATACATTATCTCATTATTTCTGATTACTCCCGGGGGAGCTCTGATGCCAGCATCTTATTCCAGCCGATGCTGTTTTCCTTTGTTGTTGTTGCCTCGCCCCGACCTTCCAGGCCTTGTAGCAGGAAAATAGTTCAGAAAAGAGCAAACCTGCTTTTTTTTTTTTTTTTTTTTCCCCCAAGGCACATGAACATAGAAACTGAGAATTGTCCAACTCCCATGGACGTTGTTTCAAGTGACAGCTGGTTTTTTATGAACATCTTGTGACAAAGGCTGTGACTTTACAGAAATCATGCAGACGTGAACTGTCCTGCTGCATCCAGTCCCATCCGGGCTGCTGTTAGAAAATGAAATGATTTTTGGTTTGAATGGTCACGTATCTTAAATGATATGGGGGGTGTTGGCCGGTTTTAATCCAGTTTTGTCCCAGTTTTCCCATTTGGTTGGTGGCCATCATCACCCATCACCTGTAGGACGTGGTAGCCCAAAGGGGACTGGATTTTTTTTTTTGGGTGCTGATGGTGCTGGGGGGCTCCTCCTGCACCCTGGGGGACAGCTCAGCTGGGGGGACAAGATTGCAAAATGCAGTTTACATCTCTAATTGCTAAGGTCATTTTTCCTGCAGCAATTTCTTCCTATGTCAAATGGCCTGAAGCCATTCCAAACCATGCAAAAGTCACTTGGTGCTCTATTAAAAAAAAAAAAAAAAAAAAAGATTTAGTAGGGATTTTTAATTTAGACATTATCAAGCATTATTGCATCTGCTATCTAATGACAGTAATATTTGTTTCCTGTTCTTCTTAGGGGATGTGAGGTCTGGTGGTGAGCAGGTTCTCCTTGGCTTTCAAGACTGTCTTCTTTTATTTCTTGAGTTTTTGGGGTGTTTGTGTTACTGGTGGTTTTGGCTTGGGGTCTTTTTGTATATTCTGGTTATAAAAAGGCAGGGGCAGAGGGGGGAAGAAGAAACAGAAATCCAGCAGTCCTGGTGTCTGCTTTGTTGACGTGGTTTGGGCTTTTGCAGCTCGGCTTTGCTGCTGTTCCTTGATGCACTTTCGAAACCAAACACCGTGACTTTTTTCACCGTTTCCCTGTGAAGGTGTTTCAGGGCCTTTTTCTCCAGGAAAACTGGAGGTTTAGACCGTCACCAGGTGCCACCAGCAAGCTCACATGGGCACTTGGCCACTTCGTGACCAGCAGCTGCCAAATCTGCTGGAATCGGAGAAGAGGCCACCAGGAGCTGGAGGGATGCGGTTTGGGGGTGGGATCCCTTCGGGGGGGTCAGGCCATGCTGTGGTCCTGTGGAAGGGATACTCCGGTTGTGTGGGGCGTCTTGGTTCAAACTTTGACATCTTGTGGGAGGTTTTCCATGAAATCTGCCGATAATTTGCTAGGCTGGGGCACTGTGGCGCTTCTCACCAGCTTATGTGTGTCCTGAACTGCCACAGTTCTGGTGTTTATGGAGAGAGACGTGGGTTCCTCCTGGTGTGCCTGGCTTGTTCATAGAGCAGGTGCTGAGCCCTGTTAATAATCGACGTCTACTTTAGGTTGGTTTGTTGTGTGCTACCAAGCTGTCCTTGGCTGGTCCCGTTCGTCCTGCCCTGGTGGGTTTCTCCAAGGCGGGAGGTGGTGAGCGGGGTGAGGAGGTCCCATCCAGCCTGCCTGGTCCTTCCAGCTCCAAGGGAGGTCTTGCTGGAAGAAAAGAGGAGGAGATGCTTCTCCACCCATGGTCTGCCATCCACATGGACAATTCCTTCAGGTTCCTGAGTGGAGAATCATAGAATCCTAGAATGGCCTGGGTTGAAAAGGACCTTAAAGATCATCTAGTTTCAACCCTTCTGCTGTGGGCAGGGTTGCCAACCACTAGAGCAGCCTGCCCAGAAGCTGAGTTTCTGTAAAGCACCTTGAATTCCAGTAACCACCAGGGCAGACTCCTGTCCTCCTCCAGCAGTTGGTGGTGTCATGGTTGGAAGAGGTCTTGGGCTCTTGGGCTTGGCTGTTGGGTTGTCACCTCTGACCTCCTCGCAGGATGTCACCTTGGTCCCTTCTCGGTGCCTTAGCCTCCTCATCACCCAGCAGAGCTCTCATTGACCCAACACCGGGTTTGGGTGAACCTGTTGAGTGCTCCCAACGCACAGAGGTCCTGGAGGACCTGGGCAGGGAGCGCGGCAGCTCTGCTGGGCACTGGGGGGCTCTGGGTCCCGCGGGATGCGGAGCAGACGTGTTAGTGCCCTTTGCTGGAAGAGCAGGGGAGACAACCAGCCCCTGGGCACTCGGGAGCGGCAGCAGAGTTGAACTTCATCCAAAGAGATGTTTGGTGCATTGTGGAAGCAGAGGTTTGAGTGTGGTCGGCAGGGAGGGGTCACGCCGGAGCATCACCGGAGCATCACTGGGCTGTCTGCTCGCCCTACGGTTATCCTCTTCTAAGGATGGCTTCATCTCTAATCTCTTACATTTTAACTGTGTGTGACCATCCGAGCAGAGCGATTGGAACAAATCGGAGAGCAAGAGCAGAAATAAAACCACTCTGGGCAAGAGAGAAGTGAGCAAAGGGAGGCCCCACCCTCCTTCCCAGAAAAAAGCACCAAACATGCTCAATAAATGCGAAGGTAATTTAAAATCTGAATCCAGGAGACAATGTGACTAGGATTTCATTACTTAAGCAAATGGATTTGCTTTTAGTGGATTCAGCCACAGACTGAAAGAAGCTTTCCCCAAGGGGTAAACATTTTTCCTGCATTTGAAAGGCTTTCT
>NW_010100741.1:0-218 GCF_000699245.1 Pterocles gutturalis | reverse complement strand
TATTTACCAGTCCGTATTATGGGTATACCTGTTATCACGTATTGACGCTGTGTGTATTGATGTTTTTTGTTGTTTAACGGATCTACTGATATTAATTACTTTTGATTGTGTTGATAATTTTAATTATATTAAGACTTATGTTTTAATTAGATTTTCGTTAATTATTCAGGGGGATTAATTAGACACAAAACTGTCAAAAAACCCCCATGTACACATAA
>NW_010100740.1:0-743 GCF_000699245.1 Pterocles gutturalis | reverse complement strand
CCCCCCCCAAAAAAAAAAAATTATTTCTTGTTGGGATCTTTTAGGCAACACAGTTTCTGAAGGTACTTAAAGATGAGTTAAACCAGTCTTTTCCCTTGCTCTAAACATCACTTCTTCTGCCAGCAGTATCAAGTCTGGGAGCTGACTTATCTGTCTCTCAGACTCCTCAGGCCTCCCTTGAAAGGTTTGTTCCTCTTGTGACTGAGTAGCACAACTTAATAGGCTAAAAACCTCAAAATAGTTGACTTTTTATATGCTGACTTTGGTGATGGATATAAGGTCTTATGATTAGTTGCTAGAACAGCACAACTATTTACAAATATACTTTGGTTAAACATCTGCTAAGAGTATGTGCTGAATAAGATTAATTAAACAGCTGCTTGCAATTAGCATTAAAGAGGTGCTAATGGAATTGGGGCTAATGGAGTTTGAGTTGAATAATCCTTGTAGTTGGTGATGATGGGTAGGGGGGAGATCTGTTTGATCTTCAGGTCCAGAAAGAGCAGTTGAGAGGGAAAAAATTTTGTTTCAATACTGCATATGGTAATCTTTTAAATATCCTTACTATAACATTTGAAATTTTTTTTTGTTAATTAAAGCTGTCTGTGAAAATGGCTGCCAGAATGGAGGACGGTGTATTGGACCTAATCGCTGTGCATGTGTCTACGGATTTACTGGCCCTCAGTGTGAAAGAGGTAAAAGAAATAAATAAAGAAGGAATTATGAGCAGCTATATGCAGCAA
>NW_010100739.1:38877-39121 GCF_000699245.1 Pterocles gutturalis | reverse complement strand
CGCGGCGAGGTGGCGGTGGTGGCAGCGGGGGCACTGCGGGAGCATCCTCAGTTGCAATGAGCCACGCCAGGTGAAGTTGGTTTTTTTCTCATTAAAAAAAAAAAAAAAAGAAATAAGTTTAAACATCAAGTCGCTACCCAACGATATATCCAAACTGCGTTTGCCCCCCGCTTTGTAAGGGGTGGGGTGTTCACCGTAGTAGAGGTGTTAAAATGGACACCGCGTGCGTGTGTCTGGGCCCTCC
>NW_010100739.1:23589-38840 GCF_000699245.1 Pterocles gutturalis | reverse complement strand
GAACATGGCGCAGCGCATCCATCAGCCTTGCACAGGAGAGTGCCTCGGCTTTTCCTTCGGGCGCTGGAGCTGCCCACGCGGGTGTCTCGGTTGGGGTTGCGTTCAGGAGTCTGCTGGGGTGGGTGGTACGTGGGCAATACCAGGGGCTTGAACCTGAGTTAGATTTTTGGCTGGTCTAATCAATCCAGGTCTTTGGTGCTTTGTTTTATATACTGGTCTACTGCGGTTAAACCAATGCTGTCCTATGATAAAGAGATCTTAAAACTAATTAATACAAAGAATGAGCAATTGTACGGTTGCGGTGGGTTAACCCAATACAATGGTTTGTCAAGATTCTTGTCAAAACCTTGATGTTTTTAGAAACTTTTTTCATAAAAGTTGCAAGACGATTATGGAAAAGCAAGGAAAATAGTAGACAATTCTGGGCATAAATGGCTAAGTTGTTTTTTTCATTTGCTTTTATTAAATGTTTTCTGTATAGCCAAATTAACTTTCTTTATATGAAAGCTAAAATTATAACACGCACAACAGTCTGTTAACAATGGAATAGTCAGATTGGTTGTCAGTCTCAGTCAGCAAGGGAGGGCTGTCTTTGGTCAACAAATATTTGGAGTGAAAGCATAACTGTAGCACAGTCATTTGTATGTTTAAGAAGTGTCAGCAAATTCCCGTCCCCCCTCCCCCTTACATAAACAAGCCCTCGGACATATTAAAAGTAAATTAAAATACATCCCTTAAATTAACATAAATCCCTTAACAACGTTTTTAAGAGAGGTAGAATTTAGAATCCTTTTGTCCTGCCTAAGTGAATGTACAAGTATGTAACGCATCTCTGTCTATAAAGTATCTGTTGTCTGGGAAAACAGTAACTAATGATGCTTTGAAAAAGGTATTTATGTCTTGTAGACAGGAGATAATTCCTTTAGTAAAGGTAAAGAGGAAAAATAACAGCAACTATCAATTTCCTACCATGGAATTAAAAAAAATTAGAAACAAGAAAAGTGCATGTATTTATTTATATAAATACGTATAAATATTTATTTTTATGTATATATTCAATTTGGCAGGATCATTTTTGTGGGCTATTTGCCATCTTGAAAATCTATTTAGAAGCTCAGAATATGTCTTTCCCTTCACAGGGCAAAATACAGATCTTTTTTAGATGCACATTTTGGTCATCTTAACTAGTGAAATATATCCTCCAATACTGCTTCTTTCCTTCAAAGAGGAACTGTCCGGCTGGGGTTCTGTGAGACTATTTGTAGCTTTGTAAGTGTAAACGAATGTGAAAATATTTCCATATTCTTTGTCATCTTTATTAGCAGCACTGAGGTCCCTGAGCTTTGGTGTAACTTGATCCTCAGTGGATGCCACTGCAGTATGTTAGTAGAAAGCAGAACCCTTTGGTGTTATTTACCGACTCCGAGAGGCTGCTTAACTCCAACCAGTAATGCCTGGCAGGGGGAAGGAAACCTCTTTCTGGTGGAAGGCACTACCAGAGTAACCTTCCTTCTAGAAAAGCAGGATTTTAGTCTGCAAAAGCTCTTAGAAACATTACATAAAGCAAAAATAAACCAGAACGAAACACTTTTTGCATGTGTGTGTTTACTATAGCATTTGAAAAACGCTGCAATGCAGCTTTTATTTTTGTTCCATAAATTATTGGAAAGAAAGGGGTTCAGTTAAAATCTAAAAAAACTCAAAACCACCAACCCTCCAGAGGAATTCTGTCATCATGTAAGAAAAATTAAAATATAAATGATTTAAAGGAAATATATTTTTCTTTTTTCTGACTAGTAGGTCTGAATAAATTTACTTTCCCTTCCCATCAAACAATTGTGGGGAAAGTGCTTTTTTTTTCTTACCCCCCCCCCCCCCATCACCTCCCAGTATACTTTTCTTGGGCCTTGAGCAGATTTTCCAACAAAAATTAAAGATCATGACTCAATGGTATTTCATGAAAACAAGCAGCAACGAAGGAAGTTTAACAATTAGGCTTGAGTTTCCCCAGGATATCTTTCAGGCCATGAATAAAGCTGTGTCTCTATGGTACCCATGGTCCTGTGGTTCAGAGCTCTTGGTCAGGGAGGTCGTAGGGCAATGTCCTAACTGCTCAAACCAGTTCAACCCCTCGGAGTCGGGATTTGACCCAGTGTCTTATATTCTGGCCTGTCCCATCCATCTTCATGAGCTTTGCACATGCAGCGCAGTGAAGTATGCAAGATTAAAACGCCTTACCCTAAATTTTCCCTTGGTTAAAACAGAGAAAGCCCACTGCATTTTGATTCTACTTTAAAGTTTTAAATATAAAAGCCTTTTAGATGTATCTCATCTTTTAACCGTGGCAGGAAAAGGCGGCAGTGGTAAATCCATCGCTTTCTTTTGCGGTTATCTACCCAGCAACAGTCTCAACAGACTGCAGTTTCATTTTATGTTTCTGCTCCTCTGCAACCTCAAGGTGACTCTCAGATTGATTGTGTTGGCTGACATACCTAAAAATGTATTTTTCTAGCTGGCCTGCTTCTTACGGGCTTGTCGGAGAGCGTGGAGCTGTTTGCTGTGGTAAGCAACTGAGGCAGTCTTCTGGCGTGTGGTTTCTTCATGCTTCCCCCTTCCTCTGAGTGCTTTGATTCCTGAGCATGTGCAAAGGAAGGATGCAGAGGGGCTGGGTGCCTGGTGGGATGCTCTCCCTGAGGATACTTTTCTGGTTTAGGTTTTTGGGGAGAGTGCTTCCAGCCCTTTCCCTCCTCCCCTGATGTAAACAATAGAGGAATTCAGTTGTGAAGGAATATTTTCATCTCCTTTCTCTGTTAGGACTAGAGTGACAGCTCCCCTTTCAGTGCAAGGCTGATCTGAAACTGATTTTTCAGGCAAATATCTCCTGTTTAGAAAGGAGAACCTCTAAAATGAATCTAGCCAGCTGGGAAACCTCATGTTAGTATTACCGGAAAGAGGATAAAAGACTCTTCATTCTGGTTGTCAGCTGCTTTTTGAGCTGCAGCGTGAGGCCATGTGTAAAGCCCAGCTTAGCAGGAGCTGCTGAGTGCTGCAGTTCTGCGCTGGGTGCTGCGTGTCAGGCAGCGCAGAGCTTTCCTCGGCCCCTCGCTGCCTGCACTGGGGGGCTTCGGCGTGACTCTCTGCCAGCTCCCGCAGCAAACTGCCCTGGGGAAAACCCGCAGAGAGCTGCAGGGTGAACGGGGGGGTCCCTGCAGGATGGTGCTTTACTTGCGTGGGGAAAAATTCTGTTATTTCATCCACCAAACGTTCCACATAATTAACTCTTGTGCCTAAAAGCAAACCAAAATATCATCCCCTGGTCCTTTGCTGCTGTGCGATGGTCAGTGCTGTTGTGCGGTGTCGTATTCCATGAAGTGAAAGAGAACAAAAATTGATGGCTGATGGCTTTGAAGTAGGTGGGGTGGAATCTGAGCAGGGTTGTGGGGTTTTTTATATACTTTCTGCTATAAGTACTGTTTGGAGTGACGCCTTGTGGAGAGATTCTCATTTTTTTTCCATCCCTAGAATATTTGGATGTGTTTTGCCTTTTGTTTCATGCATGCCGGTAAAGTCATCAGAGTTTGTACTAATGAAAAAAGTCACGTTCTTAAGTCCCTCCTATACGAAGATCCCTGTAGGCTGTTAAGCAGTTGTCACTCTGCGGTTAAGACAGACTCAAAAACCCCCTGGGTTAGTAGATAAATGACTAGTTAAAAATAAAAAATATATATATCCATCCTGTGCTCCATGGCTTTTTTCATGGGGTGTGGTACATGGTGCTTCTAACAGACCTGGCATCCATCTCTACCTCAAAATGCACAGCAGTTCTGCTTAGGGAGGGTTTGTTCGTGACGTATCTAGATAACTTATAGAACAAGCTCATACTGGTTCAACATAGGATGTGAAGTGAGACAGGACTTCTGTCTTGGTGTAAAGCATTCCAGGGGATGCACAGCACGCCGTTTTCCTAGCCGAAGGCTTAATCTGGGAACCTAATGCTTGCTTTGTCTCCCAGCATCTTTGGTATATTTTCCAGCTCTGCTCAAGTCTTCTATTCTGGTAAAAACTGAGCAAGTCTGGTATGAAAGCTTTTGTGAAGGTCTGTTGTGAGATACAAGCATAGCTAAGTGGGACATTAATATGGAATCGGTGGTATCTGAAGACACCCAGAGCTGACAGATACCTTTGTGGGAGCTGTTTCTTTCAAAAACATTGCTAATCCACCTACACCGTAAGATTTTCCTGTACCCTGGCATAAGGTGTGAATGTCTCTAACCTGCTGCATTTTCCTGTTTTGTGCTGAGATGAACTCTGATGCGCAGTGCTCATTCCTCTGTGGCTTTGGGCTGTGTTGCTTTCAGGTCAGACTATTTCCAGAGCAGCAGCAGCACAAGACTGACAGATCTGGCACTTGCTTTTTTTGGGTGATTTCTCTCAGGAGCTTAAGTCAGTAGGTGTCTCAGGAAGAAGTGGAAGCCTGTAGATCATAGCGCATTGCTGTTCATTTGGGAAAGAACAAATACAAGATGATTCCGTTGAGTCTGGACTGCTTTTCTGTGCCTTGCAGAAGAAATTATTTCATTTACTGAAGAACTGCTGTGGAGCTGCTTGCTTGCTTGATTTTTAAAGAGACTAGTTGTTTTTCTAAGGCGTCCTGCTGTGCTTCACACTTATTTTCAGGAGCTTGTGTAGAAGGTTAAAGTTGCAGGACAGGTAAGATGACCAGCAGGGTAGTTTTTTGGCTCTGTTTTTGTAGTGTGTTGGCTGAAGAATGAAACTGTTCTGGATCTAATTATCAAGAAATAGAATACATTTATTTCTTGACACAGCGGTAACTTCCATAAAGCACCAAAGCAAATGTAATGTACAATATTACTTACTCTCCTATAATGGAAGTCTGTGGAAAAAAAGATAATGTCTTGATAAGAGCTTGCGAAAAAGTCTCTGAGCTTCTCCAAACTGGCCGATTCAGCTCTTGAGACCCTGTTGGCACTGAAACAGGTTTCTAAGATGCTCCTGAGACAGAGATACTTCCCTTCCAGTTACGGTTTGAAGTAAAATCCTCAGCTTGTTAAATACTGCTTGGCATGCTCTTGCTAGATTTAAGCACAGATAGTCACTTCTGCAGGGATGGTGTGGTTTGGGAGCTTTCTGTTTGTTTCTTTTCTGAATCCTCTGCTGTTTCTCTGCTGGAAAGGATAGTCTTTCAAGCTTGTCTGTAAGTGCTGAATTGGGGGAAAATTATTCAGTGTGTGCTTCGTGGATGAGTTTGTACTTGTGTGTGCTTTTCTGTTTTCTAAAAATGTAGTGAGAATTAAGGTGTGAAAATAGCTTCTATTTATTGGTGGTGGTGCTAGAGAGATTATTTACTCCAAATATAAAGCCTATTATTTTTTCACCAAACCAATTTCCCTTTTGTGTTTTCTCGGGGCATCGAAGGCTTTTTACATCATTTTCTAATCCCGTTTGGATATCTTTCTCTAAAAATATCGTTGTACTGCATACTGATTGCATCAAAACCGTGGATTCCTACTTCAAGCTTTGAAACTTAAAATAAAGATGGTATATTTCAACAAGGTAGATTGTCAAACAGCTGGAAAATGTCTTCTCATGCCACTGTCAGTGTTGCCTCTTTTCCTCTGGTAGCTCCTGCAGGATGCTTTTGGTTCAGACCAGAAGGTTTAGACCATTCAGCATCTGTACTCGCATACCTTGTTCCAGCTTGTTGCAGCCTTTGTTTCCTTCCCCTGAGATGCAGTAGTTAGTCACTGGTGTTTGGATTCATTTTTGCAAATGGCTCTTCAGTCTGGTACAGTCAGATTTATTGGTATTTGGGGAAGGCTGGGAGTGCTTTTTTTTTTCTGCACCATTGGAGATGATTTCTCCTGAAGCTCCCTGCCCTAAACGTGCAGTGAGGAAGCTGTTGGGGAGTGATGTGTACTTACATCTCCACATATTGTTTCAGTGTTTCAAACTGTGCCAAAAGAATAGAAGCTGTTACAAAAGGTAAAATGAAAGAGAAGAGGACAATTATAAGTCTTTATATTAATGTGTTTTTCTCTGTAGGTGGTTTCTGAGGATTGGGCTGGAAGGGGATGCTTCCGTAAAAATGGATACATAGGAGGAGGGATTATTTTGTTTAGTTTTTCTTGGCACTTTTTAACTAGACTGCTGACACTCAGGTATTATCTATGCTGTCTTTCCTGTTATGATTAAAGTGACCCACCTTAGGATTTGTTTTCTTCCAGATTTACTGGTTCTGAAATGCCTGATGTGCCTCCTGGCACTGAAGTCCATTCCGAACTCTGTAAGTGGCATGTCAGAGCAGCAAGTTGCAGAGCTGGAACACCTGCAGATCTCACAACTGTGTTTTCTTAAGGATGGGCTTTTCCTTCCGCTGAGGACAATGCTAAATTAAAGTTAAATATCTTGCATCATCAGTATGTGTTTGTTCTTTTGTCTGAAGACTTCAGTGTGCATAAATTGAGCTGTGTTGTTTCATCAGTAATACAGTACATGTAGGGGGAAGGGGAGTCATGGGTGTGTGTTGAAAAGGGGGCAGTGGCATTGAAGAAACAAATGGACGGGGTGATCTGTTCTCTGCTTGCAAAAGAAACACACACAATCCAATTTCCACCTATTGGCTTCCATGGTTTGGGGAGGGTCTGCTTTCTAATGCATTTCTTGTTAGATTCTGGATGGTTTATTTGAATACAAAAGTGCATTTGGAATTTGGGATGAGTATTCTAGTCAAAACATCTCTTCTACACAAGGAGATTTATTTGTGGTTGTTTTTTTTTCTTTTTTTTTTTTTTTTTTTTTTTTTTTTTTTCCTAAACATAGACAGCAGTCCTGTGCACAGGATTGTTTGTGTCTGTTTTTGTTGGATCCCTTTGAGCTTGACACATTGTGACTTAATGTAGCCCAACAAGAGCAAACACAATTACCTCCCAACTACCTTCAGACCCTTTACTTTCCCTCTTTTGTTTGCTTCTGTGTTGCTGCAGCCTTTTAAAACTCAAAGGTCACACCAAGGTAAGACTCATTCTGAAAAGATATTTACTGAGATGCCTTGATGACTGAAAAAACATGTTTCTATGTGGGCATGGGTCTTGGTTCAGGGTCTGCTCTCAGTCCTTGCTATTGTTGGGAACCAGGGTGCTGCAGGGTGAGGCAGCAGAGCTTTTCTTTGGCAATGTGCAGAAAAATGAAGGGCCACTGGATCCAAGTGAGTTGAGAGAACAGCCTGGGTGTGCAGTACGGGGTAATCTGTGCTTCAGCTGATGCTGCAGGTGTAGAAGCAGAAAAGTGATTTAGAGTTGCTCAGGAATTGCTTGATATTTGCGGTGTTGCTGGTGTTTGCTTTTCTATCTCATCTCCACTGTAAGGTACACATTGGATAACATGCTCATCCATGTGATGGCTTTGTGAACTGGGAAAATACTTTTATTGAATTTTCTTGGATTTTAGAGTGTGAAAATTTTGTACACTTAAAAAAGCCAACAAGCATAAAACCAACACAACAGCAAAAAACCCTTTACCTCAAGATATCCAAAATGGGATTCCTGAGCATCTTAAAGATGTGGAGTTGCAGGCATGGTATATCTGATGGATTCATCTTTTTATTTAGCTACTGAAAAGAGCCAAGTTGTTTCTATATTTTTATGGCCTCTTTGGATCTTGACTTTCCATGGGATGTCCTGGAAAAGCATTTGACTTTTATCAGATTCCCATTGTAATACCAATAATTGGTCCCATGGCAGCTTCAGAAAATGCATATTTGCAGATTATGAGAGTCTTATTGAAACCAAGAATGTTGGGGGTTTTGCCCATGAGAAATGAGTATTCAGAGGTAAGGATTTAAATATTTAATAGTAGTCCTCTTAGATGTCTTTGCAAAAAGTGATTCATTTTTTTCAGTGCTTCACTCTCTGCTAAAAGAAATCCTCCTCTGCTACCTAGTTATAACAATGAATAGGAGATGCTGTGGGTTGGGGTAAGAGACTCTCTTCTGGGTCAGGGAGCAGTAGGATTCTTGAAAAACTGTGGTTGTTTTGAAGCTGCTGTTAAACATTTCTGTTGCACGAGGAGGATGGGGTACTGAAAACCACATTTTCTTATATGTCAAATGGCCCAAAGGCTTGCAATAACTTTTGCTGTGCTCCTGAACAAAATATTCCTGAATCTTCTTAGGTGCTTACAGTCACAGTTGTTGCTATGACACGGTCTTTGCTATTTAATTGTCTTTGTGGCAGCCTGTGAGGTAAGGATGACCTCTTCTTTTGGAGGTTGCAAGTTGATTTTTAAAGTCACATTGGGAATCTACAGGGAAGTTGAGTCTCTGATACACAAGGATCATTCTGACTGCTCAATTATTCTTTCACTTAGCAAAGGATGTGCAGGAGACCGTTATCTGAATTGGGGTAACTGGGTTAGTGAATATTTTTAGCAAGGCTGTTAACAGAAATCTGATTTTTCTGCAGTTGTAATCTCTTTTCTTGGCTGTACAGTTCTCCTGAATTGCTTGAATCTCTGTATTTAGGCCAACTGTGGGATGTGGATAATCTTGCAACTTCTCAAAGAGCTTTGAGATTTTATATTGTTCACTTAGTAATAATCTGTTCCAAAAATCTGCTAAGGAAAGTCTTCTGGCTTTTACTTTTTTTTAATACATTGCTTTGTAATACAAATAGCTGAGCTGTTGTACTTGCAAGGCACAGAAGGAGGATGTATATGATGTATCTATGTATGTGTCTGTACATATATTGGACTAGCTCATAACACACAGTGATGTCCCAATACAAGGTGCTTTTGGCTAATTCAGCTGGAACAAGCCCAGCAAATGTATACATCTTGCCTTGTTCGCTGTGTACCTGCCAGGATTTGCTGATGGCTTGATCAATGCTGCGTGCCCTTTCGAAACGCAGTGACTGCTCTGACCCTGGAAGGCCATGCTGCTCCTGGGTTTTACTGCTGATGCTCTGAGGAGCTCTTTCAGTTGCACTGCAGACACAGCTGTCTGCACCCGTACAGCTCACTCTTCTTCAACTGCTGCAGTCCGTTCCTCTTTGACAGCCCAATAGTGATATTTATCACTATATAAATCGTACAAGAAGCCACTGCTGAAGATGGACCTGTTAGTTTCAAAGTGCTACCCCCTGTGTCATGTCCATCCTCTGCTTCTCTCCCCTTTTATCTTGCATTTTATTTTTTATCCTCTCCTTTTTAATATTACATTTTGTTTGGTTTCTCTCCTCTTAGAACCTATCCGTATGCTTTTTTCTTTTCTTATTTCTTTCTGGGTCAACCATAAATACCCAGTGGAAAACTCTCTGTCATTTGATAAACACATAGGCTTGATTATTTTTCACTTTATGGTATCTTTTACAATTTAACTTCAAAGCATGGTAGTTCAATGATGCAAACAAATCTTAAAGCGAAGTTAATCTTGCTTTACAGAAGCACTTGTTTCTTTATACTTGAGAAAAATATTTGCTTATATTGGTAATAAAGTATTTATTCTGTCCATTGCTTGCTCAGATTTTCTGTGTATGATAAAATAACCATAGCCATAAACTTCAAACAAAACTGTTGCCATCATAAACGATTTACTTTAATTGTACCATATGTGATAGTTGAGCTGTGAAGCACTGTGAAAGAGTCGTCTTTTTCTGTGCGGGAGGAAGGTAGGACTCTGCTGCTGAAAGCTGAAGGAAAATGGAAGCACCTAAGGTGGTGTCACAGCTGGTGTGTTGTGTGTGCCAGGGCCAGCGCTGGGAAGAAGAAGGAGAAATGGAAACCCCTGGTTGTCACTCCCCGGCTTGGGGAACACCCGACTCGCCCGCAGAGCTGCTCCCCTTTGGGGGGAAAAAAAATGCTGAGATGAGTCACCGCTCTCTCCATCCTCTAAGCAAAGTGTTTGAAGGGCTGCTTATTGGAGATGGATGGCTACGAGTGTCTGTGAGTGCAGAACTGGCTGCCTCAGTCGGAGCGGTGAGAAGTGCTGCCTTCAGCCCCCCTGCAGTGCTGCTCATCCTCACGGCAGAAGGATGGGAGCTGCTGCAGGGGAACCAGCTCCCGGCGCTGCCTGCAGTGCTGTTTGATGGCTGGCTGTGTGCAGAGCTAGTGGCAAGGCTTGTGGATGCGATTGTTTTCGAGAAGCAGGCTGAACTATTGCCCTGGTTTTGAAATGCACTTTTGTCAGAATTGGTCAGTAGTGTATCACTTAATATGAGACTTACGTTTTTCTTAAAATTAAGTGACCTCTCCTTGTTATGCTTTATTGTATGTACATGTGCTGTTTCGTCCACAGCAGTACTATAGGAATGCATAATTTTTACTGAGCTGAGTACATGACTCTTCAGGCTTGATGCAGCTCTGAATCTGTTACCCTTAGTAGAGTTTGCACGTGGCCTGTTTTGGATTCACACTTTGGAACTGAGCAAACCTGGATTTGACTTGTGAGGGGCCTTAGGCTCAGCAGCTCCTTGGTCCCCTGTTTATACAATGGAAATATTCCTTCCTTTTCTCTTGTCTGATACTGGGTTTGGTGGTTTACATTTCAGGGTTTTCTGAGTTTGGGTACTATGGTGGCTGCTGCTACGCACTTCAGTTCGTTTTGAGAGTCATTTGGGACTCTAACATGCTGGTGGATATGGGAATTGAGGGCAATTAGTCTGTCCTAGAGAGAGGTGCCTTCTGTCTTTAGGATTTGGAGCACATTGCTGTGTATCTGTCCTGCTTTTCTAAAGAGCCGTTGGTGACCGTATGAATATATTTCCACCACATGCAGTGGCTGAATGGTTTGAATGCAGTCGTAGGCATGCGGGGGCAAACACTGGAGCCCCGCTGCTCCTCCAACCCCAGCAGCAGCATCTCCCGCTGAGAGCTGTGTAGGGGCAACGATGGCACTGCTGTCCTGCTGCGACAGCTCTGATCCTGCGCTGGGGGGTTTTGTTCACTATTCATCTGAGCAGAGCATTGCTAATAAAGGTGCCTTTCGTCCTGGGTGCACGCAGGAGGCAGCATTCAGCCTCTTTAGGTAAGCTGTGTCAAAGGGAACATGGGCAGCTCCTCTTTGCTGCCGCTGCATACTTGGTGTGGCTGGGAAAAGTTACCTCTGCTCTTGAGGGGGGTCACGGGGAGAAGCACCAGGTGGAGAGGAGACTGCGTTCATTTACCAGTTGTCTCCAAGGCTGAGCTGGTTTGTGTAACAACTGCTTGCTTTTTATTATGTTTAAAACCTGCCATTTGGAGTGGCATGGGTTTAAGAGACTTTGAGATCTAGGAATTGTAAATTGGATAAACATCAACGATGGGGAAGGCAAGAGACCTCTGTGCCTTCAGAACTAAGGAGTTTGGGTTTTTTTTGGAAATAGTGCCAAATGATGAGCTTAAAGGCAAGCAGGGTGGCTGGAGACTGAAGTCTGTCAGCAGAATGGCTTGAGACTTAACATGAAGAACAACTGCTTATGCTGATGGAAATGAAAGGTCTTAATGATTGTTTGCCCTCCTCATCCTCCTTATTTTCTGCTAGAGAGAAATAGGAATATGAAGAATGATTTACATAAGAGACAGGTACTGTGTTTATATGACTGTCGTTTTATAGGTCATGGTCCTTTCTTCATCTTTCTTGCCACAGTGGGTCAAGAAGCAGATTAAGGGCTTTCGCTCACGTGTGTAAGCATTTAACATGATCACTTTTTGTGCCTCCTGAACACTAAAGGGGTGTGGAGTGTGGCAGGCCAGATTGTACCCTGCTTTGAAGATTTGGAAAATGTAGAAGGAATATATCAGCATTACTAAATCTGATAATAGAATTACTGTTGGATAATTCCAGCCAGCATTGCCTGTTTCTGGATAATTTAGCAGAAAGTGGGGCTGGTTTGCTGATCTCATTGCTGTGCTGTAAGAAGAGATGTGCTGTATCTGTAAGCTGTGATGCATTTCTAGCTCCAGGGAGGGCACAGGAAGGTGTTATGAGCCAGGAAATCTATTTTTGCACTTAAAAAACCGAAAATGACCAAGAGAGATCCATGCAGTACATTTCAGAAAGAAATTCTGCAGCTCTTTGTTCTTACAAAGTTCACAGGAAGATATTTTTGTGTGTGTGTGCTTGTGTGTCTGTGTTTTAACCAGCTCAGTAATACCACCTTTATTCAGATTATTTCTGTACCAGTTTGAGCTGTGTTCTCTGTAGTAACACAATCAGAACCCCTTCGCCAGCTGTCCAGGAAAGCACAACTTGTCACCACAGATTTCTCAGTATGGGGCAAGTTGACATAGATGCTGTCGCTACCAAATCCACAGCCATTTGGGACCCGTTCCACTTGAACTCTGAATGAGATTTAAACAACTCTGAATTTCTTGATCATTGACTTATCAGTGATGGATCAATTTATCAGAAATGCAAAAACCAGATTCTTAAACACTCTGTTTTCCTCCTGATAACTCGTGCGGAAATGGAGGCGGCAGTAGTTCTAGCTTGTAAGGGGTTGCAGTGTGTTTGTAAGGATGAGGGTTTTTTTGGTTTCCACTTGTCTAGTTACCTAATACAATTTTTATGAACTAGAGGTACAAATAAGAATGCCTGCACTGGAATAGGATTGCTGAGTGTTACCAAACCAAGCACTGCAGTATCATCCCCCTGCTCCCACAAATGTATGTGGTGTATAAATACCATCAGGGTCTCTGTTTAACAGTTTCCTGTTTAAGCTTTCCTAGTCCCCACTACAGCAGAGGCAGAATCCTTAATTTTTTAATAGTACTGAAAACTATGATTTTTGTATAATTACCTGGCCCCAAATGCTTTAGCTTGAGGAGGACTGGATGATTGGTGGTCAGATTGTGAGATTTTGACGTATCAAGTAAGCCTCAGAGTTCTTTTTTTTTTTTTTTTTTTTCTCCAGATAATGAGATGAGATCTATAAGGAAGTTGGTGCAAGAAGATAAGAAGCAGAATCTTGTTGATTGTAAGGTTATGGATGGGAGTGAGCAGGTTCCTCTCTATGATGGGATGGCAGGAACCAGTGCTCTTGCAGGCTACAGCTGAAGCTGCAAGTGACCAGGCTTGTGCTTGGCCGGTGCTGGGTGGCTTTGTTCCTCCCAAGGGGAGCTGCCGCCTCTCTCCTCCACCCCGCCTGTCTTAAATTGGGTGAAATAGCAGGGGGAGAAGCAACTGGGCAAATCAAGTTAAGAATCAGAAGAAAAGGTAAAAAAAATTGATGGAAATGTTACTGGAGTGGAAGGAGGTCAGCGATTTTGTAGTAGGAATCAAACGCTGTGTGAAACACTGCTGTTCCTGCTCATTCCTTCCTGGAAGATCTAATCTTGCTCTGTCTTCTTATTTAATAAGCTTTTAGACATGCATTCCAGGTGTGAAGCAGTAATGGGTCTGCCCCGGGTGCTGCAGAGTCCACAGTACCAGAACGGAGAGAAATGGCGGGTGCGCAGGAGCTCGTCAACATGGCCACGCTCACATGTGGGGTCTCTGTTCTGGGAACGCTGTTCTCCATCCGCCTTTGAAGAGGTTTGTTGCCAGGAGCAACTTGTCTGCATTACTTGGTGACAGGGTAATTGCTCTGCCTGTCTCGACATCCGAGCTTGTGTGAAGGCTCTTCCAGGCTCCAATTGTAGCTGTTACTGTAGTCATTGAGATGCAGAGCTGGATATTTCCAATATACAACACGAGGATAGGCTACAAGCTCTCAAGCTAGCAAACGGTAATCCTAGGGCAGCTGTGCATCGAATATCTACAGATCAAACCAGATCCAGCACTGTTTTTTCCCCTTGCAGTTCTTCTTTTGAGTATCGCTTTTCAATGGAAAAGGTAGAGGGAAGTACAGAAGTTGTGGTGCTGTTGTTCTCCTTCCCTAATTCTCTGGTGTGTTTCCAGTGCCTGTGGTTTTATTGCATGAGAGGAGGCTGGGGCAGGGCAGTGATAATGTTTCTGTTCTATTGGACGCTTTTAAATTCCTGCTACAACATCAGGTCAGTAAACGCTCAAGCCCCCAGTGCTACTGGCATTTAGTATCTCCATTTGTAAATGAGGAAGCAAGTCTCAGTTTTTGTTACTGGTCTCCCAGTGAACCAGGAATACACTTGATGAGGATGGTATCAAGGGGTGAGGGTTATTTCCTGGTCTCTGGGAGAACAGCTACTCCATTGGATTGTGGATGCTGGTATCTTCCTCTCTCACCTGTCTTGGAGGATACTAGTCTGGGCTTTTGAACATCTGAGATCTTTCAGTTCTTGAGGGCAGAGGGAAATAACCCACGTGTACTGGTGTTGCTGCTGGTCCTACAGCTTTCTATCAACAGTAACGGGATGAGAACATTTCGACCCTGTTTGGTGGAGCGTGTCCCTATGTTCTCACCATGGTGTGCCACCAGGCAGATGGTGTGTTGGCTCTGCACAGGGCAGCGTGAAGGGAGCAGGGGTGTGCCCAGCGTACACCGGCTGTTGGGGTCTGGGCTGGCTGCTGTTGTGATTGCCAGGACAGTTGTGAGGCCCTCCAGGAACTCCTCCCCCAGGATTCAGTCACACCATAAATTAGTGGCTCTGGATTAATCCCTGGGAGACTGAATGAGTATATAGCCCAGCTGCAAATGTGATAGTTTATGCTTGTGAAATGCTTTCTCTGCAGAACAAATACCACACAATGCAGGCAGTGGGGTGCAAGCATCTCATTTGTTTCTTTTTGCCAATTTATATCCAGCCTGATGAGACACTTCATGACTGATGGTGTAGTTTGTTCTCTGATCCCCTTCAGTCCTTGGTTTCATGGAGCATGCTGAAAAGAAAGCTGCTATACGGACCAGTGATGCCCTCTCATTTCATCTGACCTCTCCTGACCTGCGGTGGATTTGAATCTACAACTGACAGTGCTCAGTATCCCATTACTAATCTCCTGAGCCATCCAGTTGCCCCATAAATCTGTAAGTGATATGTTTAACAAAGTGGAGATTAACACAACGCTGCCACGACAGAATTAAGATGTAGTTACATCTTGAACCGGGGCTGGTTTATGTTGTGCTTCTCTTCTGTAGGCAGAGCTGAAAGTCAGCATCTTAGTTGGGACTTCTGCTTCACCAAACTGGTTTGTTTCATGTTTTGAAATATCAGCCTAGCATTTGTGCTTTTTGTTGGAATATTATAAACACTGATGATAAGCAGAGATGCTGCTCCACACGTGATTTATTCCTATGGCTTTCCACCCGGGAGGTGTCCTTGTCTGACTCCTCTTTCGTTGCTGC
>NW_010100739.1:0-23576 GCF_000699245.1 Pterocles gutturalis | reverse complement strand
CCTGAGGACAGGGTTTACTACATTATTTTCTGGCTATGAGATTTTTATTTTTTGTTCAAATAAAATAATTATGTTTAAATAACAAAAGCTGGTAGTTTAAAAACATTTTTGAAGTAGGTATCTTGTATTGGATTTTTACAAATAGACAGTTAATACATAGTTCTCTCTTCATTCTCAATGGCTACTAAAATCACAGGACCTTTAGTTAGAGGGGTCTTGGTCTTCTAGAATCACTGTACCTTTCTCTTTTCTTCTACAATTAATATTTTTCTGTCTTTTCTTTTTAAGCTGTTAGTTTGCATGGCTTTATATACAAAAGAAATTATCAAATTATCTTATCCTATTGATGTAAGGGAGTAGAGTAGGTTAGCTGAAATGCTGGAACCTGGTAAATCTAGAGAAATTTCCAATAATTTTGAGTCGGGCTTACCTTCAGAGCTCTTGGAATGCTTTTTTTTCTAGAAGGGTTTGGAAGATGTCTGTTGAAGGTGGAAACTATCAAAAGCAGGTTAGACAAACACCCTGTGTGCCAGTTGTGGCTTGGAATATTATATAGTAAATACCCTTGCAAGATTTCTGTTTACTTAACAACCTCTGTCAAGAGGATCTTTATCTGAAATGTGAGTGACAGCATTTAAAAGTTAATTTACTTCACCAAAGCACAGACAAGCTTAATTAAAATGAGTAGGTTGTGAAGGTAGCTTCAAATAGGCCTGAAAAGGTTATTAAATTAGATAGGGCACATTAAATCAAACCAGTTGTTACCTGTTACACATAACACAGTGGGGCAAGCTACCTGAAAGCCAGAGGGATGGGGTGGGGACGATGTTTTACTGTTACAGTAGCCTGTGTCTAATTCCTCGCTCTGCTGGTTTTATACCTATGATGAAGTGGAGAGGTCTGCTGAACTTGCAGTCACACACCTACTTAAAACTTAGTTTTGTGAAAGAAGATGGAAGAAACAATTTTGCGAAGGAAACGCAAGCGTGAAGAAGTTATTTTACTTTCTTAATGTGGGCTGAAAGGCCCAGGAACGGGGCAACCATGCACATCTTAAGCTAGTGCTGTATACAGCACCAAAATCCTTTTTCTCACGAAGTGGTGAGGATGGTGAGGAGCTGGAGGAGGCGGTGTCCCAGGGCCTTCCCACCTCCCCATCCTGTTCCCGAGCCATGCAGCATTTGGGAGTCCCAGAAGAGGAGGAGTGAGTCGGTTGCCCTCAAGTAAGAAGAGGTCCCATTTTCCAAGGTGCTGGTGGGTGCTCCCAGCCAGGCTGCAGCCTCCAGCAGTGCCAGAGCTCCTGAGCCTCGGGTGCACTGGGATACTGCTTCTCCAGCCCCTCACACAGACTCCTCACACCTGGGAGGAAGTCTGCCAGCCTGCAGTTTGTCATCTGGGGGCTGGGAGAGTTTGCACGGCTTTTTTATTTTTGTAACTTGCGTTATGATGGCAACATCCCATCTGACAGGCTGAGAAGTGCCAACGAAGAGTTAGAGCTTTTGTGGGGTCCGTGGTGGCTGGATGCATCGGGTCCATCTCATCCTCTGGACACGGGTGACTAGCTTGCACCAGTACAAGTCAATAATAATGGAGAGCTGTGACTCTGAGTATCAGTGTCAAAGGTATAAAAAAAGGCTGCTCAAGGGTTTTATGTAATAGTTGGCTTTGTATTGGGAGATCTTTATATTTAAAATTCATTTAAGGTTTCTTAAAGCATGTATTTTCCAGGTCATGTATCTAGGTAGAAGAAAAGGTTTAAAATAATTTCTAAGGTTTGGTTTTCTAAATTGCAGATCTATACCAAAATAAAATAATGCTTTCTGAAAACAGCATTTGTTGCAAGGAGTTAAGTCTTCTTTCTGCCTAGAGTGAAAGCTAAAAGTGGATCTCTGGCCATGAGCCAAATTCTGTCAGCTCCACAGAAATATTCATAAGGTAGATCAATAATTAAGCCCGCTATGCAAAAATAATGTTGTGTTCGACTCAAATTGCTCTGCAGTGCCTGTTCATACATGACTGCTTGTTTTAATTTATTTTCCACCTGAGTTTTAGGAGTATTACCAAGATTCAAGAATTTCTTTTGGAGAACTTGATTTGACTATGTACTGTATTCAGGTTATTCTGAGTAAATTTCCTTTTATTTTTTTATTTTTTTTATCCCAAGTGTTCTGAATTCTCGTCCACTGGATGAGTTGCTACCGCCCCAGTGTTTTTAAAGGACAAGCTGACAGAGAAAAAGGATAGGATGGCAGTGTCGTTTCCTTAGTCTGTACAACTGAATAAAGGGAAAACATAATAACTAAATTTAACTGTTTTGCTAACATGCATTTATTTTCTCCTTCTGTCTTTAATCCTCATGTTTTCAATCCTCACTAGAGATAGATGGCTTCAGGAGAATGAGATCCTGTTTATTTCTTGTGCTTTATCAGCAAAACAGAAACAACCTTGTAGCGGCAGCATCTCTATAACTTGTGAGGAAAAGAAGTCCTTCTGTCTAAGTTCTGTCTAATTCCAGGGGAAATGCGCAGGGCCAGCTGTTTACCCCACTTGCAAATGGAGCAAGTTTGATGCAGCGTTCAGTCAATGTGGCCTCTACATTTTCAAAGGGAGTAAAGACTTTCATTCCTATAGGCTAGAGGGGAAAAAATGGGTTTTATGCCACCTTCTCAGGGAGAAACTCAGTGCTGCGTGAGGGATGTGCTGCGACTGAAAAATTGAATTGCTGCTGGTAATAGTTTGCTTTCTGCTCTTTGAAAAATTCTGTCTTCCAGACCTGCAATTATACATCTTTTATTTATAAAACCTCTCCTACAAGAGCACTTATGGTAGTGAAAACTAGCTGGGAAATAATTTCCCATTAATTAAGCTCCTACACATCACGTGATTCTAGTACCTGTATACTCATCCGTGTATGTACTGGCAGTGGCATCTGGTATGGTACATTAAACCCATAGATCATTCATTCCCGCTGTATCAATACAACTCTTTGACTTGAATAGAGAGCCAGAATAATAATGACAGAGTTTCAGCAGAGTCACGGTTTGCCAAATGATTCATCTGATAAACTGAGCCGTGTGATTTGGCACCATTGATTTTCTGCAGGGACCAAAAGTTTTCCCAAGCTATCGGCTGATGATTGCACGACTGATGCACCCCTTTTACAGGGGTAAAGGGGATGCTTCTATTTGACCAGGTTGTGGAGAAAAGAACATTCCTGCCTTCTGAGGGGACAGAGGACTAAGAGGAATGAGAAAGGACCCTGTGTACATGATCTCTCTGCCCCTTTCAGCTGAGTGCCCTAACTATCGGCTGTTAGGAAAAGCCAAATCTGGCAGAGGTGAGGCTGAGCTCCTTTCCAGAGCTTTTTGCCCAGCGATGCAGCTGGCAGCACAGACACATGGACCTTGTGACCTGTGGTCCCACTTCAGTTGCTGGTGTTTAGACCCCCGTACACATGCACGCACACAGAATGAACTCCCACAGCCAGAGAGAGTTAGAGAGGAATTTAGTAAGAAGAGAGGACTGTGCTGGCCAGGTGTGGGGCATGACTGGGCAAGTACAGGGACCAGCAGCCTGCTGACATGATGGGTGCTTCTGTCCCTTCATCCCGTTTGTTCCTCCCCAAACCACCTGCATCTCTCCCTTTCCTTGCCTTTGTTTCCTCCCCTAATCATCCCCTAGCTCTTGTGCAATCCTGATATTCTTCCCCTGCATCCCCTCTGTGTGCTGCACCCCTAAGCAGTCTGAAAGGTGATCCTGAGAGCCATCTTGGTGGCTTTCACATCTGGACCGTGGGGCAGATGCTCTCCAGGGACAGCCCTGTCCATGTGCCTCCTTCTAGAGCCTGCCGTTTGTCCCCCACCTGCCTTTGTGCTTCTGCGCTCCTCGGGATGCGTGGAGATGAGCCTTGGATGGACTGATGGATGTTATTCTGTCTTTTAAAAATTAATGTGTGACCTCTTCTTGTGTCTCGTTCAAAACGATGTTCCCCTCAAGGATGTACTGGCATGGTATTTTGCAGGGAAGTACGAATGAGCTTTACCTCTGCCATCAGCAGAGCTTGGATGTTTGGGGTCAGAACTGCACTCGGCATTTTCACAACTGCCAGTCGTCATGTAACTTGCTCACAGCTGTTTTCTGTTCAAGCAGAAGAAACTCGCATCTGTCCTGGGAGAAATCTGGATGGTATCTCTAATTCTAGGCAGTGATTTCAGGCTACAATTCCTCATCAGACTCAAATGTTTCCTTGCAGCCCCCAAAAACCAAAGAAACCCAGCATTTTGTATGTTCTTTTCATCCTTTCTGCTTTAGCAATTCTGCATCTGAGCTGTTGGAAATTCTGTTCTAAGCCATCTCACCCTGCCCATGGTTTTTATAAGGCACTTTGGGGATGGGCCTTGGACGGTGGATTCTGCCTCCAAGCTCAGATGCCTGGAAGCCAGGTGTGGTATTGCTTAGCATCAGAACCTGCAGATACGCTGGTGGAGTCGATCCTGAACATCTGTCTGAAGATCATAGGGAATTACTAATGAAATTGCATTAAGGCTCCTGATTCTTAGCATGCAGCTCTAAGCAATGAGCACTTCTTATTTCCTGTCTATGTGGAGAGTTGGGATTTCTTTTTTAAACAGGAAATATATTTGGTTATTTTTAATTGAGTCTGTATTAGCTTCTAGTGATAGGACTGCTCTGTGCTGTTGCTTGTAGAATTATGCTTTTGGTGGCACATGCATTTATGGTTAAGATCCTTTTTGTGCTTGTGAAATACTCAGATTTTTTTTTTGAAATGCCAAGCCTGTAAACTCGGTAGGGAGCTCTACACGTAAAGCTAGTGAAATAATAATTGGCAATGCATACGAATAGCATTCTTTGTGCTGTCGAAGGGCCAGAACAAAAATCTATCTTGCTGTCAATACAACTTCTGCAGGAATTGTGTGGGTGGATTGGAGCACTTATCCTAGCCATTATGCAGCAGTGGCGTAAGTTAATGGAACAGATTGTCAGGGGGACGGTAGGAAGTAATGGCATAGGAAGGAAGATGTGATTTATGTATGAGAGATAATACACTGCATATAATGAGAAAGTTTGAAAAATAATGTATGGAGGAGGCACACAGATAAAACTGTGAGCGTCAACTCAGAAAATAACACTTTATTTCTAGCTGCTTCTTACTTTCTTGGATAAGCCCTAATAAGGCTGAAATCTTCCTGATTTTGGTATTTAATTCAAGCTGAGTTACATTTGAGAAAAAAATAAAGCAGTGGTGTTATTTCTGAAGATGATAATAGGGGGAAAAGTACTGCTAGAGAAGATGTGATGTGATGTTCGTGCTTGCTCACCATCCCTCTCTGTTTTGGAGCAAGACCTTTGGATCTGCCAGCATGTTGCCTTTGTAGGATGGAGATGGCCTTTGTTACCTTTGAGGAAAGCCTACAAAAAATTAAGAGCTTATAACAATAACACCCCCCCAAAGCAAAACCAAAAGAAAAAAGAAAACCCAAACACTTATAATTTTCTCAAGAGAAAAATCTTCTATCTTAACAGTATCTTGGCAGCTGAATTGCCACAACTTTCCTTCAGGCTGGGCGTGTTCTTCCTCTCTGGGGTGTTGGGGTCTCCTCCAGCCCCCGTCAGCTGAGGGTGAGCTCCCACGGGACACGTCCAGAGTGGGTCTGTGGGGTGCCTGGCTGGGATGTGGAAGGGATGAGGGACAGTCCAGTCGAAGAGGTGGTGATGGTGCCAGCCTGTCCCCAGGAGCCTCAGCTGGGTGGAGGTGGTGGCGAGGAGCACTCCAAGGAGAGCTGGTGGGACAGAAGGGTCAGGAAGCTCAACAAGGTGAGTGGGGTGACACAGGAGGCGCCCAACATTTCTCTAACATCAGAGACCCAAGCAGGAACTGAACAAAGAAAGTGGGAAGAGGATGAGGAGTCTAAGGAGCAGGGAGTGCAGCTGGTGGTATGGGTGGGGAGAAGAGGGCTGGGCAGGACTGGGGGGATTTGGGGCAGAGCAGAAGCAGTGGTAGAGCAAAAGTATAAACTCTTGAACTGAGGATAGACAGAGGGTCTGTGCCAGCTCATCACTCTCTCCTTTGCGGAAAGGAGCGTGAACCTTGGGCTGTCTTTGTCCAGAATCAATGCGGAGATGAAGCACAAAAAACCTCCCTAAAACCCCACAGTGCTGCTTGGATAATGGAGCGCTCTCATTTTGTGCGGCTGGTGACAGATGCTTTGTGATCCTTCACGCTCCTTTATTTTCTTCAGATGTCAGTGATGGGTGTTCCAGTCTTTTAGATTCCCAGAGCAAAAATCCCGAGGAGTGAATTCAACCTATGTAGCACGTTTGTGAATTGCTTCTTTACTTTTATAGCGTTTCAGTTTGGCAGGTCAGTAGCAGTTGCAGCCAGTGCCTCTTTGAGCTGCGTGCAGCACAGTTACGATGGGATTGTTTTTTGGGGCGCTCTGACATTATAGTTGTTGAGAGCTGAGAGCCACACAACGTGCATTGTCCGTGGAAAGCTGTGGAGAGACAGATTTGGGGTAGGTGCTAGCTGGGTGTTCCCAGCAGTCCCACCACTCTGGGATCTGGGGCTGCTTTGGTGATGTCGGTCTGAGTCTCCTCTTTGCGCTTGTGTCTCACCAAGTGGGGTGCTTGGGTGGCCCAGTGTTCACCCCATGCCAGCACAAGACCATGAATTATTTACTAAATGACTTACAAATTGATGCCTTATCTTTGAAATCCGAAATTCTGGGATGAAACATGAAGAATACACATTTATAGGCAAACGCCTCTCTGTCTTGTTTTCCCCTGTGACTTTTAAGCGCCTGAGTTTAAGGAGCTGGCGAGTGTAAGCTTATGATGTGTTTGAAGTAAAATCAAAGTGTGACAGAAATGGCTAATTGAGCACAGCGTTTGAACAGCTGGCTGCCAATGGCAGCAATGGCACGTCGACTCCACAGAACAAGAGAACTCCTACGTCGGGTATCCAGCCACCTCGCAGTTCGCTTTGAAGCCCTCGTTACGCTGTTCTCAGAGCAGGTGTCACATCTTCGAAGGGAAATATTACAGGCTTTGATGGAAGATGAGAAAGATGTTACACGTCCGCTTAGTGTAACTTTAAATAAAAGAATCATATTTTAAATGCAAATGTCTTGCTTGTTTTTGAGTTGTAAGAAGATGAACCGCTGTCTTAAGAGTGGATTTGCTTTTTAAGTGTCATGCAAACCTGGTTTTAGGATTGCTAATATGTGTTTCTCTTGTAACCAATTATACTCACGACAAAGAGGAATCAACATTTTCTGGAAGTGTATGTGCGGGTTGTGCTACATCATATATAAGTAAATAAATGTCAGCTGTGGTGTCACCTGGGGATTAGGGCAGCTTGGTGTTTGTTGTGAGAGGGTGGGGGTTCACAACCTGGAAACAGCCCTGAATCCCCTTCAAAACCTCACTTTGGAGCTCTTCCCACATGGCGTCTTGTTATTTGTTGGTGCTAAGGATAAAAATCGTGACAATTTCCAAATAAAATACAAGCTTAGTCCAACATAACAGTCTGACTGGGCTGCCTGTTTTGGGTCAAACCTATGGTTTTACTGACACACGTTTGCATGTTTAGCGTAGGATGAAACCAGGGTGTTTCTGCTGGAGGAACAGGTGGTGTGCTGGGACCGTGCTGGGCCACCCCAGCCTCAGAAGGCAGCTCTCAGCACCTGCAAACTTCTTGTGGGTCTGGTTGCTGTTACTCACACTGCAGCTTTCACTGGTTTACAATAATGAAAAACAATTCTTTTGCAAATATTTATATGGCTATTCGCCCTTAAACCCCTGGGAGAGGGAGAAAATAAATCAACTTTCAATTTCTGATATTTCAGCTTCTTGTTTCCTGCAACTGTAGCTGCTGACCCAAATGTGAACACACAGAAAACATATGCTGCCTTTTCTTCGTCAGCTATAGAAAAGATGGTTTTGGAGCACGCGAGATGTCACATCTGTTTAGTCAACAAAATATTGTCGTCTCCATTGCACTGAGTGGCTTCCTTTGTAGTAAAAGCTGCATTTCAGGATGCCAGTTAAATTGGGTCTATAAATTCTTTTAAATGTACTTTATCTTACGGAGTTTCTCTTTTGTTTGCAGCAAGGGAAGCCGTATGTCTTTGATAGAGTGTTACCTCCTAATACAACCCAGGAACAAGTTTATAATGCCTGTGCCAAGCAGATTGTCAAAGGTAGGTGTTGTCTTTGTTTATTCCTGCTTGGGGGGAGGGAAAAAGATGTCTCCCAGTCTCCTTAAGCTATTTGAAGACAGGATAATAAATGTTTAGATGTCTGCATGGGAGTTTTGTAATTAGCAATTCCAAATGTTTCGTTTTTTAAGGACCTGTAAAAGAATCAAACCAAAAACCAAAACAAACAATAAAAAAAAAAAAAAAAAAAGAGCTGAGGGAATTGCAGCAGTTGTTCCTTACTTTGTCCTTGTGTGTGACTCTTATTCCACACAAATACTTGCTTTTTGTGGTTTACGAGAAGCAACAAAAAGCGTGTTCTTCATGCGCTGTGAGACTGTTCAGTGCGGGATGAGCGTGGAATAGCTGTTGTCTTTGGATGGAAGGATGGACCATTGAAGGGAAACATAGTGGGGACTGGTTTTGTAGCTGCTTTGCATGCAGATAGCTTGCATTTAAAATTGAAAGGAGAACACAAGTGCCTACTGGATAGCACGCTATTTGATTAAAACAAAACTTTCATAAACTGTTGAAATGTCAAGATTTTAACTTGAGAATCAAACTTTTGTGTGCATTTTAATTGCCTGTCGTACTTCCCTCACCTCCCAAATCACCCTCACACCTCCTGCTGGGTTCTGATGGTGGATTGTCCATCCGTGATGGTCTTACACCTGCTACAGCGTCTCGGGTTTACGAGTAGAACCTGCTCTAGTTGTTCCCTGGCCTCGTGTGGTGTCCCTGTGTCCCAGAAGATTTGGTCCTCAGGTTTTGTTTGTAAATCAAATTATGTAGACAGTGGGAATGGCGTGGGTTTTGTTTGTAAATCAAATTATGTAGACAGTGGGAATGGCGTGAGAGTTGTGCTCTTAGAGCAACGCAAGGCTGCAGGTTGAACACTGTGGGATTTATGTGGCATGAGAGATTTGAGGTTGCTCAGAGGTGCAGGAGCGGTGTTGAAGGACTCGCTGGCGTGTCAGCGTGGAGCTGTATCTGCTGAGAGCTTGTGTGTCTGCCGGTGGGGAGAGGTTCCTGGGGTGAGCAGCCCTGCTCCAAGCCGTGGATTCTGTTCTGGAGGAAATCGGCTGGCTCGATCAGCTGGCCTGGAGCAAACCAACATGTGTGCAGTCTAGGTGATTGGGGGTGAGGAGCAGAAGCTAAGTTATTTGATGTTGGAGAGAGGAAATGAGTCATAAGACTTCAGTTGCCTCTTCTCAGAGGGGAGCCTAATTACGGCAATTCTGACTTCAAACAGTTAAGCCTTTAATAAAAACTGGTGGGACTGAAGTTGTAGAGCTTAGAAATCATTAGTTCAGGTTGTTAACACACCACTCAACTTTTGGAAGTTTGGGGAACTGTTTCAGCGTACAGTGTGTGCTAGCAGAAGCAGCACATCGCTGTTTGTAGACTTGCGGAGGGTATTTATATCCCCTGTGTAAGTTGGTTTCCTCTGAAAATGAGAAAAATAAAATCCTGTTTGAGAGCAATTTGGAAGACCTAAATCGGTGACTAAAGTCTTCTTCATTAACCAAATATGAAGGGCAATTCCTTCGGAAGTCCTATTTGAAAATAGAGTTCAAACCTACTTCTGCATGTGTGTTAACCTGGACCTTCTAGGTACCTTGAAAGGCAAGTTTGATGCGGGGGAGAGGGTGTAGAAGAAAGGAAAAGTGGAAGAGAAAACAGGGAAAAAAGAGATGACAGAAACTGAGGAGAGAGATGGGGAAGGAGAGAAAGGGAGAAGGGGGAGAGGAGTGTGAGAAAGGAGAGGGCCGGGGAGGGAAGGAGACCAAGCACAGCGTGACTGGAGCGATGTTCTTGAGCTCTGGGCTTACATTTCCATACTTTTAATTTCCAGTTTAAAGCCTAATAAAGTGAAGAATGTGAAACAGACTGGGCTGGAGCACTATTTAAATCTTTGAGACTTTTTCAGATAGCTTTTCAAGGTTACCATTTGTTATCAGATTTCATTATACTCCCATGAAACGGCTGATGGCTTCATTGTGATTAATGTTATTACAGAAAATGCCAGCTGGCCTCACAGTCTCTAAAACAATGTTTATAATAACGATGCTGACAATGAGAATGATCTAAATGAGGTTTTTTTCACTGAAGAAGAAATGGGATTAGGTTTAAGTAAACAGCTCAATGACTGAGTCAAAGTTTTTCACATTTCGTACGTGAGAAACGTGATAAACACAGAGGCTGTTAGAGGAGGAGAAGCAATCTTGTGTGTTACAGGGATCTTTTTCAGGCTGGGCGCTGGGATGTTTTTTTCAAAGTACTCCCAAGGGCAGAGGTCCTAATGGTAGAATTGTGTGGGGAATCATCGCTGGTGCATACGGCCACAGTTTGGGAACTTGTGTTTGCGGTTTTTTAACCCAACTAAGAAATATCACTCCATTTGAAAGGCTGCAATGGTGTATGATTGCCACCACTTCTGCTTTGTTTCCCATTGCTTACTATTGCCAGAAAACAGCGTTATCTTTTCAGACTCCACAGATGGATGTCTATGTCCACATTTTGTGTCTTTCCTACAATTAAATTGAGGGGAGGATATTTAATGACCCAAGCTATTGCTGAGCAGTGCAGCTGGGAGCATGTTAGTGCACACGTGGACATCTGCACATCTGTGTGTCCTGTGAGGAGGAGAAAATGGCTTCCATGGTTTTTCGGGTGGTAGGATTGCTCTCAATGGGTAGTTTATTGACTTTCTATTCTGGTTACAAATACCAGCCTCAGATGGCGAGCCACAGAGCTAGAAAAGATAAGTGTAGAGTCATAGAAATGAAGCTGAAAGGACTTCCAGAAAGCCATTTGGTCTTTCTTCTTGCCATTAGGACTTCTCCGTGGTCAATTTGAAAGGTCTCCAGTCCAGAGCTGCCCTTGGTCACTTGTTGCAGAGCTCTGCTGGATGCTCTCGTGCTGCTGGAAAGACTTTTGGGGTCCCTAACCCAAGCGAGGCTGTGTTGTAGCCCCGACCCAAGGGCAGTGGTTTTACACCGTTGCTACTATCCGTCCTCGTCAGGAAAGTCACCATCTGGCAGCAGCTGAGTGGCAGAGTTGAGTAGCTGGCTTTTGTGGGGAGGGTAAATCAAACTGAAAAGCACTGTAGAGAGAGTTGGACCAGGAATTAAGAAAAGCACTTGGGCTGGTTTTGTTTGTTATGAGTTATGTGAAAATCCCAGCTGATCTTTGTCCGGTCACTTTGTACATCTGTGGGTTTTTTTCCTTGCTCCTCAGTTTTGTGCAGGCTGTTTCTGTGGGGGACTGTCTTGTCTCTCTATTCAGGTGACAGATGGTATATTAGCTGTCTTAAGGTGGAAGGCTTTCCAACAAAAATAACCTCTCCTTCTACCGAGACCACCAACCTTTTTAATTGCGGGTGATGCAAAGGACTTTTTTTTTAATAGAAGAAGGTACTTTTTGCTAATTGGGAAGGTAAATTACGCTTCCTCAAGCAGTGAGGTATCTTAGTATACATTTATGCAAATTTGGACCAATTTTCTTATATAACAGTTGATTAATGAGGTTATTTTCCCCCTAGGCTGTGTAGAAGTATAGAGTTGACATTGTACCTTGCATTCACCTGGAGATAATAGGCCTTTTTTTTTTTTTTTTAATTAGAACTGTTTATTTTTATTTAAGTTAACCAAGTTTGCCAAAAAGAGGAAATGGTAGCAGTGAACTCCCGGATTCTGTTTAACTGTCCTGGGAATTTAAAGGCATTTGGATGCCAGGTGGTATTTTGGAAACAAACAGGAATTGTGTATGTTTGCTCAAGGATTTCTGAACCACCCTCCCAGGACAATTATTTATATTTTTTGATGCCTAAACACCTTTGAAACTCTGTTTGTGTGCACCTTCCAGACACTTCAGCTCATCTTCCCTGTGTGCTGGTTTTCTTCTAAAGAGGAAAATGAACCTTCGTTCTTTTCCAACTTCCAGATAGATTTTAGTTTAGAATAAAAAAGTCCAAACACAAATATTTTCTTTCCTTGCTGGCTAACAAAGGTGGAGACTTCTACACACTATTGGAAAAACATGCCATTAAAATTGCACCCATGAAAGTTCAAGTGCGTGGGCTTTGAACATGGTGCAGCCGGAGGGCCGGCAGCGAGGCTCGCCAGCTGTTCTGTCCTGCCTTCAGGCCACCGTTGTTGTAGTCCTTCCCTTCCACTCAAGTTCATTCTGTTTTGAACTGAAAATCAGTGAGGTGTTCCTTTCAGAAAAGAACTGGTGGGTGACTGTTTTGGAATACCAAACCCATGAAATTTGGCCCTCTTTAGAAGGCTGTTGGTGAAGTGATGGGTTGAAGGCATGAACTCAGGATAGCTCTGCACCTATGGATGGACATGTGGTTTTTTATCTATGCAATTATTGTTTATAATTACTTATTTTAAACTTTGTTTCCTTAAAGTGAGATTAAGCAATGTCTATTTTTATAAACAGATGAGGATGCAGCATTCATATAAAACGTTAATAGCAGAATGACAGTAGTTATAGCCTCTCACTTCGTCACTCTCCTAGATTTCAAGATTTGAAAAATTTACCCAGCAATACTCCATGGAGGTCTACACAACCTCTGGCATGTCTGGCCTCTTCAGCTCTCCAAAATAGTTCTGCCACAACATGAACAGTTACACTCTGTGTTTAATTAGAATAAGTGTTTTTAAATGGCTTCATTCCAATTTCATCCTTACTGAGTACGGCTGTGCAGGAAATGTGGGTCTATACAGCAGTTGTCTTTGAAAGAGTTTTTTTTCCCTTTCCTTTCTTTTTATCCATTTCTTGTCTTTGAAATCACCTTTCTGTGGTTTTTCTCTGATTTTTTTTCATGCTTGCTACTTTTTCATTCTTTTTATATTTTTCTAGGATATCTTGTTTACTTATCCTTCCTGTCTGGACCATCTACATACATACCTGTGGAGCTAGAAATAAGGGGATTGTATGTGTCTGTGTTTATGGAAATGTAGTATATATGACATTATATGTAATAATATGTAATATAGTCTTGTTTCTATATTTACTATAAATATACACACACATAGAACTTTTTTGTCCTTGGTATCCTCTATTAGTACAGATATAGAGGGTGGGAAATATTTTCTGCTCTTGTTTCCCCCTGGCTTTGCTGCACTATCTGTCTGATGTCTCTGCTCTGGAGGGCTGTGGCAGAGCTCTGGTACCGAGTACGATGCTGCTGACCCCTGGCCAGAGGCATGGGGCACGGTGACGAGGGGAAGGTGCGTGTCCCTAAGCAGAGCACCCTGGCCAGCATCCTTCTCGCTGCCCTCGGCAGGGGCTTTCAGAGGGGGCTGATGGGAGCAGCACAGGGTTATCACCACTGGTTCAAGGTGGAAGGTTTCCTTCATTCTTTAGTAGCAACTATAATTATTACTCTTTTTTGAAAGCTGCATAAAGAGGTAGCCCTACTTAAGACTTTGAATTCACTTGCCTGGAGCAGGTCCAACCCAGTAATCCTTTCAGCGGCAATGAATGGATGTGGGACTGTGAGTAAAAACCAGCTGGTTTGCAGCCCTCCTGGATTTCTGACCACTGCTATAGACATTGACCACTGCAAAGTTAAAACCAGATATTTTTATATCTTAATGCAATACAAAATTAATCCTTCTGCCTTGAGAGAAGTATATTTTCAATAAAGCAAATTCCTGTTCATCTGACTTGCTTCTTGCTTTGCTCTCCTGCTTTGCAGGCAAGCTTGGAAGTTATCGAGGCCATGAACTGCTGAGGGTATTATAGTAGTAGAATTATACAGTATGGGTTTGTTTAATTTTCTCTGTGATGTGTGGTGGTTTAAAATGCAGGCAATTAAGTTTTCTCTTTCCCATGTTATACAGCTCTATTGGATAATATCTAGTGTCCAGAGATATTTTTTTTCCTCAGGAAAGTGAGAGACATGTCAAGCATTCTGTAATTCCCTAATTTAGATTCTTATGATTATTTTTTTTTGCCTAAAGATAGCTAATTATGACGTATTTTTTCTATTATTTATTGTGCAAACTATTTTCTAATCAAGCTTCGACACTGCGGAAGACTTATGAAATGCTGATAATCCAGCTTTAAGGCATCAAGTTTTAATTGCTTTTCTTCTTCTTGCAGATGTTCTTGAAGGCTACAATGGCACAATCTTTGCTTATGGACAGACATCATCAGGAAAAACGCATACTATGGAGGTACAGTGGCAGAATCAGATCAGCTTGGTAGCAGCAGTAGAATTGTATGTACCAATTACCTGAACAAACCAGCTCTCTGGAGCACTCAGCTGTGAACAGACATATCAAAAGAGATCTGGATATGTTTAGCTTCTACTGCCTTTTAAGCTGGAGTATTTCTTTCTATGTAGAGTTGTTTTCAAGAGATGTCTACAGATATCTAGCTAAACTAACTAGAAAAATACCAGTATAGCTTCTCCGCATTTGTCATAACGGTTTAGGTATGTGTCTGTTTTAAAGGATATGAGTGAGATGAGTTAATCCACAAATGAAAACAGTAATAAGGGTCTGCAGAGTCCCCTTGCATGCAGGATTATGAAAATTCATGCCTTGCTTATTGGTTTTCTCATTTGCTCTCCCCTTCTGGGAATACCACTCTCACATGCTGCAGCACAGATGGATGAATGTAAGAATTGTTTCTTTGGAGCAGAAGAATATCGAATTATACCAGATTCCAGTGGCTGAAGTCCTAAGTCTATTCATATTTCTGCTGTGCGCAGTGTGACAGTGTAGTTTTTTTCCTGTGGGTTTTTTTTAACTGTTCAGTTAGAAGACATTTAGATATTTTGGTCTCTTCTAAAACAGGAGGCTCGTTCCAGCATTTAATCCTCGCATAGGATTGTTCCATCACAGCACTGTACAAGCCAGGTGTACATGTCTTGGAGCCTTTCAGTTCAACTGTAAACTTTAAACAGAGGGTCTACAGCAAAGTTTTGCTAAATGAGAGGAAAAAATGAGCTTTCATTTGCTCAACAGCATCAGATGGTTTTGCTACACGATTAACACAGGTGACCTGCCTACCCTGAAGGTTAAAGGAGAAGGAAAGCAACATTCTCTCGAGCCAACAGGCCCTGGTGAAATTGCTGTTCGATTGCCACAGTTGTTCCTTTCCTGGAGGATGCAATAACTGATGCCTCACGTCTAATTAAGTCTGTCCTTGTGAGGATGGGGGAAATCACTAGCTCAGCCCTCACAGATGGCACAACGGCTGAGTAATCCACCAGCTCTGAATGTAATTAAATCAAAATGTCTGCAGGGCTTGAGCTGGTGCTTCCACATGGCATGGGGAAAGATCTCTTAAAGCCAATTTATATTCAGAATTACAAGCTGCGATAAAGAAAATGACTGTAGAGAAGTGGCTGGTCTACTTCTTTAATAAAGAAAAAGCTGTCATTTTAAAGTGGAATCAAGTCTATATTCAGTTTTAATCCCCCTTTTAACCTAACATCCTCTTGTAAAGTTGCTAAAGTATGTTGTGGAAGAAAAAAATAGTCTGAATTTGAAGAAATAGGAAATCCTCTTGGTAAAGCTGTTACGGAGGATTTTCTGTGAAATGCTTCATAGTGTTAGTGTTAAGCTTAGAGAGGACACGGTAGTGTAGTATAGCCAGGATAGGCTTTCTGACATACACAGCCCTTTCTCCTGTGCGAGATAAAACATTTGCCAGCCTGTACAGCAGGATAGATAGATACCTTCTTTAAAGTTACATGTTTTTGCCCATGAGATTATATTGATGGACTTTGACCTTACAGTAGAGTTTTCAATCCTAGGTCCCTGTAGGCTGTAGTTATTGTATCAACACCCTGAAAAGAACCAGCGCTGTCTCAAATGTTACACTTCACTGGCTGCTGCCTGCCTGCTATGTTTAAATGTGAAAATTAGTGTTCTTATTAAAATGAGAGGCTTTAATGAGCAGAGAACTCGCTGTCCGGGTGCTTTGGGGGAGTTTAACTGCAGTGTCAGCATGGCAGCAGCAGTACATTTCTCCAAACTCTTGATGAGGTTACAGCTAAATCCATGAGAGTGGGGTTTTTTGGGTTTTTTTTTGATCCCAGCTTTCCAGTAGCCTACCTTTACCTTTCTCTTCCCTTCCAGTTTGTGGTCTCCATTCATTATAGTGAGACTTGCTGAAATAATCTCTTTAGTGACAATCCATTGATAACAAAGTAAAAATTATACATATTTTTTCAATGCATCACAGAGTGCCAGTGTTACAGCCTTTTAAAGATCTTAACTGTTTCTTTGCAAAGCAGTGAGTGTGATCTTGCTTCGCTGAAGTTTCTACTGACTTAAATAGTGAGAAAGCCCAAGAAGTTGTAGATGCAGTGATTGAGTTACGTGCACACTTAATCGTGTTTTCCAGATTAATTTCTCTTCTGAGCTAGAGAAAGCTATGTAAAGGCAAGTATAATTATTACAGGGTATGTTGAGGTTTACGAGAGTATTTACGTAAATATTTTCTTAAGTTGTTGCTTACCCAGAGCCCAAGCAGTTATTCAAAGGAAAGGTGATCCCAAAGCTGGTGCACCTCTGTGCAGGCAGAAGTCTCTGCAACAAAACTTTGAATTCAAACTGTCCTTTTGCTGAGCTAACAACCCAGCTCACTCAAAGCTACTACAGAAAAGGTTGGTTTCAGTGAGCTTCTCCAGGATTTCTTCAGGGAGACGGGATGGACAGTGTGAAAACTGTCTTGTGGTCTCTGCTTAGTACCAGCACTGTGCGATGGAACCAAGGTAAAACGAAGTGCTGGGGTTTGGCTGGAGCATGTGTTGGTGCATACAAGTTTATTTACTCACCCTCTTTTTCATTCTCATGTTCTGATGTACAATGTTGTATCATATGAAAAGGATATTTTGGTTTTTGAGAAGCTTAATAGGGTATTGGATATGGTATAGCATTTAACTGCTTCTGCTGCAGAAGGAAAACTATTTGTGTACTATTGAACAATATACTGTGTATGGTGTAATATATTCATGGTTTAGATAGAGCTGAGTGCTGCTGGGGAGTGCAGTCAGCAGTGTAACTCATTTATCTGTATTCCTCCCCCCCACCTTTTTTTCCCCAAGATTTGTAATTCAAGGGCAGAAACCTAGTAACTGCTTTAAATATGGGCTTTGAGATTGAGGGAGAGACTGTGTCAGTTCTTCATGTTCAATTTCCTTCATCCTAGGCTGATGCTTGGAAGTTGACTGTCATTTCACCAGCTTTAGCATAAAGAAAGCGATGTCTAGAGAGACTATATTTGAGTACACCGAAAAAGGCTGAGAAACTTGGAAAACAGGTCACTGTGACCCACTAGTCACTCACAAACATGCGTAATACTGAGAAATACATGTGTGCATGTGTTATTTTCTTCCTATTTTGCTAAAAACAAAAAAATGGTGGTTAATCATCATTAGCAATTACGGATCAAATCTGATTTCACATTATTTGGAAATGTATTATTACCCACTACATTTAAAAAAAAAATAAGTTCCAGTATTTGGATTAGGATGCTTTGTGGTGCTGATATGGGCAGTAATATATGGAAAAAGATCTATTCAAAAGATTATTAGTTTCTAGACACTGTGTTCTGATGGAGTCTTATGACTACTGACTTGTTATTGCATATGTAAGCAGTTTCATAAAACATTTGGAAATAACCGTACAGTGTACGCTGTAGGCAGAAAAGGTTTTTATTTTGAGTTTGTATTTCTCTTCAGTTTTCAAGTGGTGTTAGCTTTCCTGTACGTGTCTGGCTTTTTCAAAAAGAGCAATGCAACTCAAAGGAGCCGTGCAGCCAGGGAAACTGTTGTTTTTGTTTAATATTCAGATCTTGAAAGAACAGAGGAAGGTAGTTGTGCAGATTAACATGGAGAACAGTAGTGTTTGTAAGGCAGGGTCCTCTGGCAGCGGGCCCAGCGAGCTCCAATCAGAATATATTACTCTAATCCCCAAATCCCCGCAACCCAGATTTCCCTTTAGCTTTCTAGCATAGTGGAGAAAGAGAAACAAAATGCTCTCATACTTCTTGTTTCTGACATGTTTCCAAAGATCCGATTTAACTGGGAGAACCGGGCTGCAATTTGTACGTTTGTTTGTGTTTATTCCGCTATCTTCAGTCGGAGAGTGACAGTGTAAATAATGTCAGCACTTGGCGAATGGCAGGAGCTGACAAAACAAATGGGTGCTCTGTTGGGTGAAGAGTGCTAATATGTCGAGTCGTTCTGCCACCTTTTATGTGCACTTATATCAAGCAAATCCCCCCCCAGAGCAGCAGACAGGTTCATAGGGGCCCACGGGAGGAGGGTGTGTTTGGACAAGGCTTTCTCCCCTCCTGTTCCTGAGCAAGGCTTTCCAGCTTACGGCTGGCTTTTGTGTCCGCAGGGGAAGCTGCATGACCCTCAGCTCATGGGAATCATCCCAAGAATTGCACATGACATCTTTGATCACATCTATTCCATGGATGAAAACCTGGAGTTTCATATAAAGGTAAATGCGGGATGACGTGTTACGCAATGGGGAGGTTGGAAGAAAGCTGAGCTGGAAGGGGAATCTGCATTCATGCTATAACGCTGTGCTGCGGAATTTTTCCTTTCTCCCTTTTACAACTCAAAAAAACATTAGGTTACTAAGGATATTTACTAGAAATAACCCAATCTGATATTTACTAGAAAAAATCCAATCCAATACTTACAGGAAATAATCCCATACAGTTACTCGCCTTTGAGGGAAATTTTTTTGAGTGTTTTCAGCTTGAGTTTGCTAGTCCATTGCTTGCCTTGTCTCTCACTGCAGACTTGGCAACTTGGTAAGAAAGAACACCCTTATTTCACTGTAGCTTCTCCAAAGACCACTAGTTGTGGTTCCCCAGCCCCGCTAGTTGTGACTGTAAATGCTATTGATCTGTGTGATATTTAAAAGAATTCCGACCTGTCATTCCTATCTCAATGTCATAAACAGTCCTCCCTAACACATGGGTTTGAAATGGAGGAAAGGTGGCAGAAGGATGTTTAGAACTAATTTTTGCTCTCAAAATCGTACATATGGATTCCTCAAGATGGTGGACTAAGACTTGATTTGAACAGCTGATATGTTTTCCCTGTCCTTATTGTGATACCAAACATGTGATCTCAAATTATTTGAGTGACCTTTAATTCCTACTGTTCATCCAGTCTCGTGGGGAGCTCTCGGGCATGCGGAGGCATCGGTCCATCTGGCAGAGTTAAGGTCAGGGTACAGCTTTCTTCTAAATGGACAGCAGTAAAATTAACCAATGGATTGCAGGAAAAAGGGGTACTCCTGTGTGATCCCCCCCAGACACACAAAATATACTGAGATGGCTCCACTCAAGTTAAATCGCTGCGCACAGACGGGGTGTGCAAACACCATCCCTTCTCCTGCTATGACCAGGGGATGCTCTCTGAGAAGGGAGCTCTCCTCCTCTGTCCTGCTTGTGCCTAAAAGTTGGAGATGAGTGACTCCTTATAATATAATGCTGCTTGTATTAAAGCCCTTGAAGCATTTTGGGGGATATATATATTTTTTTTTCCCCCAGTAATCTATCAGAGTACATCTTATAGCAGTGCCTGTTTGTGAGTGTGCTCACAGAGTACAGACAAAACCAGCAGACATACAAAGGACAAACCATCTAAATAGTTTAATGAATATAAAGATAATATTTTAATTGTAAAATATTGAGCTCCTTAGGAAGAGACACCTCTGAATTTTCATAGAAATGTCTTCCACAGGGGTGACACTGATTTCTTTTCACCATCTGTAAAGGTCTCCTGTGGCTATTGCTGTTTTACACAATAGCACTTGGATGCCAATGGATGGGGATCCCCTCCTACAAGACACAGTAAATTCCTGTCCCGGCAGGAGATTATCACTTTCTAAATCATGTTCTGCCAGCACTGAATGGTTTCAGTGCTTTCCTGTCATAGCTGACATTTATGAATATCTTACCAGAAAAGCTGCCTAAATAGCAATGAATGAGTGAGTGATTGTACAAGGAGCTGTTGTTGAGAGAAATGCGTGTTCTGTCATTGGGAGCAAGAATTTAACCAAACTGTCACACTCTTAACAATTGAGCCAACATTGAAAATTAATATCATTTTTTTTCTCTCTCCCTCTTTAATCGAGACCCGTTTAGAACAGGGAGGGGAACTTGCTATCTCCTGTGTGTGTGGGTCCTTAGCAGAGTGTTAACAGGATAATATAAAGCACGTGAGTCAAGTCTGGGTGAACCGGACTGTTGAAATGAGCTGGTCCCGAGGATGGCTTAAAATGGGACACAGGTGAAGTGAATGCACAAAAGCAAAACACATCTGTATTTAATAGCAGGTGTCACATAGGAAGATCAGCTCATCAGTATAAAAAAAATAGATATAACTTATTTTTTTTTAACTGGATAAAGCTTATTTAGGGTAAGGTTATGCATCATCCCCCTAACACACTTCTGTTTGCTTCTGTGAGTCTAATACCTTTTTATTAAGAGAGTAATTCGTTCATTCTCCCTCTCCTTAATTTTTTTTTTTTTTTTTTGAGGACAATTGTCTCTCTCTTTGTTACAGAAAAGCTCATTTTCATTTTCTTCTTTGGGACTTGATTCAAGACAGAACTTTTACATATGCTTCCTTTAAAAGTTTAATTTTATATATATTGCTAAGGCTTATCTAACTTGTGTGTTAAACCACTGTGGGTGCTGTCTGCTTTGTGCTGGGGAATATCAATGTACCTCTTACAGCTGTCAAACCTGACCCTTCTCATGATGCAGCTGTACTGATATGACAGTGGCTGAATCGATTTGAGTCTGTTCAATATTTTTGTCAATTTTGCCTATTTAAAAAAAAAGATGAAGATAAGATTTGTCTGAAGTTTTTTTTTTTTTTTTGTATACTTTCCTGGTGAATCATTGATAAATGGAGAAAGATCAATGACATGTAAATCCTTCAAAATACAAATACTTTCATGTGAAAGATGTGATTCAAAGTATGTGGGAGGTAGATTTTATTTTGAGATTGGTGCTTTTTATTTTGATAGATATGGAAATTTAGGTACAGAGATTTTTGAATCACCAAAGTTTAAATCTGTAATGTTTATGATTGCTTAATTAGGTTTCCTACTTTGAGATATATTTGGACAAAATAAGGGACCTACTTGATGGTAAGTTCTGTATTTCTTCTGTGACTTAGTGTTTTTTGGCTTGGTATAGTGCTTTGAATCAAGGCTTAAGGGGAAACAGTTTCTTTGAGAGGGATTGATATTTAAGCTGTATGATTGGGTTTGTGAAAGAATTTTGCAGTTTAAGTCGTCTGAGCTCTGATTCTTGTGCACCTACCTCTGTGGTGCTACATAGCTTGATTATAAATCTGTGAGTACAGAGAATTTTACTGACTTCAAGGTGAAGTGGCTGCTGATGGTAACACAAAAGCAGGAACACATATTTGGGCTTTTTTGAATTCCAGTGGGTTCTTCTGTCTCTTTTGAAATTCTTGCTGCTTTGGCAAGATCCAGTTTGGTCTGTGTTTATTTTCTTAATCCTAGCAATAAACAAAAGCTCTTGTGCTGTAAAGTTAACTTCAAAGAAGCAGGTACAAGATTGATAGAACAAGAAAAAAGTTTTATGTGACAGAAATACTGGTAGGTAATAAGGAGTGTGAAGTGACTACAGTCCTCATTTACAAATTTAATACATTCACAGTATTTGTCTGTCATGCCTGGAGCTGACACATTATTACCTGTGGAATATTCCTAATGATCACCGTCTTTTTTTCTAGTGTCAAAGACAAACCTCGCTGTACATGAAGATAAAAACAGAGTCCCATATGTTAAGGTACAAGGCAGATTTGACACTTATTTTTTCATTCTTTCTCACATATGCATTTATTGACACATTTCCATTTGTATCCCAGTGTGTTTGCTGTGATGATTCAACTCACGTACAGAGGCTTGAATGTTCAAGTAGTATGGGTCCCTGAATTTAGAAACGGTTTCCTGAAATATTAATGGGCTTGATTCATGTTCGCTTTATTTTCCTGACTTGAAACATTTACATTTTGATGGTATGGTGTTAAATTTTAAGTATTCATATTCCCATTTCATGTCAGATATGAAAGAAAACACCTTGAAAAATTTTGTTCTTTAATATGTTGTTGAATAGATGCTGTAATCTCACAGTATTTTAGAACAGATTTGTTGGATTAGGAATTTATGACTTCCTGGGCCCTTGCCAAGTAATATACTTGTTATGAACATGCGAGCCTTAATAATGTAGTATTGTTCTGTTTATTCTTATCCTGGGAAGGGCAAAAAAAAAACTGATAAAATCCTTCCTTCAGTGATATTGCATTAAGGCAGAGAACAATTTGACCAAGTCTCTCATCTTGTGAACGAACATTATGTCTTAAATTATGCGATGGACAACTCCTGAAAGCTGTGCAGAGGCATGTTTTGGTCCACTGCCTCGCTAGTGATCACGTTGGATGTTGATGGTTCATCAGTGCTAAATATTCTTCTTGATGGCATATGGAGTACTAGCACACTTCCTAAAGTTTTCTGGTTTCAACTTGTATGTTTCTAGGGTTGTACAGAAAGATTTGTATCTAGTCCTGAAGAAGTTTTGGATGTCATTGACGAGGGGAAAGCTAACCGTCATGTAGCTGTTACAAGTAGGTATTCTGCGGGGGCTTTTCTGGCTATGAAGTGTGCGTGCTTCTAGCTTCCTAGTGGTGTATTGATTCTTCGTGTTCACAAAGTAATTTGAGTTACATGAACAATGAAATGATACACAAATTGTACCACTTTAATCGTGTACTTTCTTTATCGCTTCACTGCATACAGAAACATTTATTGACTGTTTCAGCTTTGAGAGCTCCTGAATTTAACATATGGCATGGTATAGTATTGTTATATGAAATGTCAAAATATGTCTTGTTACGGATAGTATAGATATTTTGAAATAATGTATAATTGAAATTTATTTTTTATGATGCACTGGCTAACTTCTTTCTTTTCCCTGTCCCTACCTTCTTGCTTTGGCAAATACTGTGTTGTTTTAGCTTTCCCATGCCTTTCTCATCATACTAATAGAAATGTGTTCTCTTTTTTCTGAGTATTGTGGCCTCCCGTTGTTTCTGCTATTCTCTTTCAAAAAATATCCAAATACACCTTTGGCTGTGACACTACCTGTTGCATTTGGTGCAGACAGAAAAGTTCTTACAAAAGTTGACGGACAATGGATTTTACCTGGACTGAAATGGCAAGGAGCAAATTTGGAAGTGTTATTGAAAAAACTGAGTTTGGAGATGGAGGAGAGAAAGGGAGTTCAGATAAATATAAATATATAAATATATATATATAA
>NW_010100738.1:0-1323 GCF_000699245.1 Pterocles gutturalis | reverse complement strand
CCCCCCATCCCTGTGTCACTGTCCTGTGTCCCCATCCCTCTGCCTATGTCCCTAAGCTACTGTCCCAGTGTCCCCATCTTGGTGTCCCCATCCCTCTGCCATGTCTCCAAGCTCTTGTCCCCATCCCTGTGTCCCCCTGTCGCTGTCCTTGTGTCCCCATCCCTCTGCCCCCGTCCGTGTGTCCCCATATCCCCGTCCGTGTGTCCCCATATCCCCGTCCGTGTGTCCGTGTCCTTGTGTCCCTCTCCCTTTGCCATGTCCCCTATTCCTGTGTCCCCATGTCCCCATCTGTGTGTCCCCATGTCCCCATCCCAGTGTCTGTGTCCTGTGTCCCCATCCCTCTGACACATCCCCAAGCCTGTGTCCTGGTCCCTGTGTCCCCATCTTTTTGCCATGTCCCCAAGCCCCCCTCCCTGTGTCCCCATCCTTGTGTCCCCATTGCTCTGCCATGTCCCCAAGCCCCTGTCCCAATCCCTGTGTCCCCATGTCCCCATCCATATGTGCCTGTCCTTGTGTCCCTATCTCTATGTCCTTGTCGTTGTGTCCCCATCCCTCTGCCATGTCCCCAAGCTCCTGTCCCAATCCCTGTGTCCCCATGTCCACCTGTCCTTGTGTCCCCATCCTTGTGTCCCCAAGCCCCCGTCCCCATCCCTGTGTCCCCATGTCCACCTGTCCTTCTTCTGTCCCCATGTCCCCATCTGTGTGTCCCTATCTCTGTGTCCCTGCCCTTGTGTCCCCATCCTTCTGCCATGTCCCCAAGCCCCTGTCCCAATCCCTGTGTCCCCATGTCCACCTGTCCTTGTGTCCCCATCTTTCTGCCATGTCCCCAAGCCCCTGTCCCAATCCCTGTGTCCCCATGTCCACCTGTCCTTGTGTCCCCGTCCTCGTGTCCCCATCTTTTTGCCATGTCCCCAAGTCCCCATCCCTGTGTCCCTGTCCTTGTGTCCCCATCCCCATGTCCCAAGGCTTCCATCCCTGTCCCTGTGTCCCCATCCCTCTGCCACGTCCCCAGGCCCGTGTCCCCACCCCCGTGTCCCCTGTCCCGGCGGCTGACGCGTCCTCCCGCAGGAACACAACTTCATCAAGCGCTACGAGACGCTGGAGGTGGACGTGGCCTCGTGGTTCAAGGACGTCATGGCCCGGACAGAGTCCCCGCGCACGGCCGGTGGCCTCAGCCACCCCCACCTGCCCTTCTTCACCAGGTAGCGCCGCCGCCCGCCCCGCCCGCTGTCCCCTGGGGCTGGGACACCGCCTGGGACACCCCCGGGGCCAGGACACCGTCTGTGACACCGGGCTGTGACACCCCCCGGGGCTGGGACACTG
>NW_010100737.1:0-2639 GCF_000699245.1 Pterocles gutturalis | reverse complement strand
CCTGTCCACATGAGTGTGAATTAGAGGGAAGGCTCCAGGATTACTGATGATTATCTCCCTGAGCAGCCCACTGAATTGTCCGTTCCACAGGGCAGGTGGCTGCGATGGCTTCCCAGTCCTTTGCATCCTCCTTAAAGGGGGATGAGCTATTCTGTTGTGCTCCACCAGCTGGTAGCAAAACCTGTTAGGTCTGCCTGACCTGTCAAATTGTTAGGGTTCAAATGGATTAGGAAAGGAACGTGAAAAAATGTTCCCAGCATATGGATGCCTCATGGCCTTTCAACAGGCTATGTGTCATGGCGAGAGGTATGTGCAATCATGGATAGAAGTGAGATAATAGAAATACTGGCTCCCTTGCTGCATTTTGAGCCATTAAAGTTGCTGTCCCTAAGTAAAACCAAGGAGGAATTAAGCATTGGGTCTTACAAGCTAGTCCCCAGGGTGTTGCACACACTCTCAGGGAGTTCAGAATATCCTTTGGAAGATCAGAGAAAGGGGAGATGTATTTTGTGAGAAGAGCTTATGGATCACTTAGTCAACCAAGGCTGAAAGATGCTCTTTGTAAGCAAAGCAAAAGAGCTCTGGGGGCAAAAGAAGTATTTATGTTAAAAGATAGTCCTAATAGGGCATCAAATGGGAATCAATTGGCCATAGGCATCTTCAACTTGGGAAGGAGAATAATACTTCTATGCCTCAGAGACATTTTAGGAAACTCTTCTGAAGAAAGGCATCAAAATTGTTTCAGTGTGAAACAGGTGGAGTTGAGGAAAGGACCACACAGGAGAGGTGCCATCCTGTAGGCAGAGGTGAAAGTGCCTGGATGAGGATGTGGGATTTGTTGATATCCTCAAGAGGGCATTGGAAGGGGATGATCATTCCTATCCTCAGTTTGTTACAGGCTACTTTGACTGTGTTGAATTATTCTTGTGTTTCAGGGTTTCTGCTGGGAGGAAGGAAACATTTCCTACTTGATGCAGAACTTGACTTTGGGTTTGATTTGTTCTGGGGACATTTTTCTCTCCCTTCCCTGTTAGTGCTGGACTGACCCAAGTAAAAATTGACTTGGGGTGGGGGGAAAGCACTCCACTTGTGCTTTTAGAAAGAGAAAGAAATGTTTTGAGTGCCATCTCATCCACACACCCATCTCATCCACACACCCAACATTTATCCCAGATTCAGACCTAATGTCATAGAGGAACTGGGCTGGGTCCTTCCTTCTCTGTAATGCAGAGGGTGGGTGACATCATTTGACATGGACTCATGACCCTGGCAACACACTTGCTGTCTCCTGCCTTTTTGCAATGGGACATTGTCTTTGGAGGCTTTTGCGTACTTTGCATTTCAAGTCTCTCCTTGACTGCGAACTGCTTGGGATGCACATGGAGGGTGGTGGTTGAGCAAGGCTCTGAACAGGGCTTCTTGACATATCTTTCAGACATGAAGATAACACTTAGGAAAAATGCATAAGGCAACCATGGTCGTGTGGTCTGGAGCTCTGCACTCCAAAGTGGTTCACAGGATTGATGTGTGGTGACTTATTTCCACCAGGACCTTTTCCTTCCGTAGTGACTTGGTAACCTAGAGGAAATTCCTGATGCAGGCACTGCCTAACCAGGCACATTTTGTGTTTGAGAATGGAAGGGATAAGTCATCGCTTTTTTTTTCCCCTCTGATTTACTAGCAATCCAAGAAGATGACAAATAAAACACAGTTTCAGACAGGAAACTGTTAGTTTAGTGCAGTGCGTAACTGTGCAGGTTTGTACTGGAGCTGAAGCGTTCCCATAAATGCTGTCTGTGATATAACCGACCCAGAGAGTTTCCAAGTCCTGGATCCAGCAGTGCACCCACGTCAGATGCTAACCGCAGTTCCTCTGGAGTTCTGGACCAGTGGTTCCTGGGGTGGATGAGTTGCAGACCATTACAGCAGCTCGAGCCAGATGTGTCCAGGACACCACCTGGGAAACAAGTCAAGACACAGTGAACCCCATATGTATCTACAGGGTGAAAGGGGTCATCGAGACTGAACCAGGGCTACAGAAAGTACAGGGGAGGGACTTGTAGTGGGAAAGATTATCCCAGGGCTATCCCAGGGTCATCTGTGCAACAGTTTGCCAAGGCAAGAACAGGGAAACCCTTCTTGTAAAGATGACAGCAGGGTCTGTAGCGGGCTGACATCCCTTCCATGTCATTAGCTGGAGGAGCTGCCCCTGCACAGCATCATCCCAAGACCATTTCCAGCCGTGACCTTGTCCCATGCCTGGCTGCCGCTGGCTGTGGGAGCATTTGGGCAGTTCAGTGCTCAGAATGGCTGGAGCCAAACCTCAGCTACGTTGTGTGCTGGGGTGGGTGGAAGAGAGGAGCATGTCCGCCTTCCTCATCTCATAGACGGAGGGAAGCCAGAGGTGCCTGGAACAATCTCTGGGCTCCTCCATTGCTGAGCCCAGGTCCCAGCGGCCTTCCCCTTGTCCACAGCAGTCGATGCTTTGCCTGGGCCCCGCTCCTGGCTGCAGGCAGCTGGAGCAGTGTCCGAAAAGCTCCAATTCCCTGAACCATGTCATGGAGGGTCTGGAGCGGGGGCCCAGCCTCTGAGGGGACGAGGTCTAAACTCTGCCACCAAAGGACGAAACGGGGGTCCAG
>NW_010100736.1:0-1207 GCF_000699245.1 Pterocles gutturalis | reverse complement strand
ACTGGTAGAGGAGGGTGTCCAGGATGGGGAACCTGGAGAAGACGCAGAGCCCGCTGCCGATCACCCCGCTGCGGGAGGGGAAAAGCAAAGTGAGGAAGGGTGGACCCCCCCACCTCCGCCTGCCCCCAGCCCCAAGTCAAGGGGGCTTCCCAGATGCCTGGATCCCAGTGAGCATCCTGCTCTCCAGGCACAGGGTCTCCCATGGGGACAAAAGTGACATGCAGCACCTGCACCATGGCAAACACCAAGGACACAGCACAGCCCTGCCACCGCCCCATGGAAAGACCCGGGGGGGCACGGGGGGGCTGGCTTGGTCCCTCTTACCTGCGGAAGTAATGGGAGAAGGGGTAGCAGCCCCCCAGCTTCGCCTTCAGGTTGCTGTAGTCCTGCTCACTCCACACCTGGAGAACAGCGGGACAGGCTGAGAACGGGCACACTCGTCTCATGGGCTGAGAATGGGCTCATTCATCCCATGGCTCACAGGCTGAGAACGGACACACTTCATCTCATGGCTCATGGGCTGAGAACAGGCGCCCTCAGCTCATGGCTCACAGGCTGAGAACGGACACACTTCATCTCATGGCTCATGGGCTGAGAACAGGCGCACTCAGCTCATGGCTCACAGGCTGAGAACGGACACACTTCATCTCATGGCTCATGGGCTGAGAACGGTCACACTTCATCTCATGGCTCACAGGCTGAGAACGGACACACTCGTCTCACAGGCTGCCCTCACCTCCTGCAGAAGCGCCAGGTCGAAGCCCTCCCGGCGCAGCATGTCCCCGATGAGCCCCACACGCTCCTGCCGCCGCTTGCTCAGGTAGCGGATGGCCCTGTCCCAGAGGGGTAAGGATGTCACAGCTTGGGGGGGACGGGGTGATGGGGGCTGTTGGGGTGTGCTGGGACCCGAAACAGGGGAGAGAGGGCTCCACTACTGGGATGGATGGGATGCAGACTGGGGAAGATGGAAGGGGAGAGCGAAAGGGACATGGGTGACATGGGGACAAGAGGGGGGTGCAGGGAGGATGGGGACAGAATTGAGGTAGCTCATCCCTGGTTGGGGTGCAGATGGGGGGGGCCCTTTTCTGGGGGTAGCAGGGGCAGAGGGGTCTGGGAGAGCACTGCCTCTGGGGCTGGGAGAGCAGTGTGACCCCAAAATGAAGGGGGACACCTCTCAGGGCACGGGTGTCCCTGTCCCCACGCGTGG
>NW_010100735.1:21397-34341 GCF_000699245.1 Pterocles gutturalis | reverse complement strand
GGAACATCACTGGTGACCGGCCACCACCTCATTCCCACATCATTTAAACCCATCTCAAGCAAGCACTAAGAATTTGGAAACAGTGCTAAGGCTTATCTTGGCTATGTCTTATGTCAGCTAAGTCTTACATCACCTATATAGACTCTTCTTACTAGGATCTATCCTTCTTACTGCTTTAACTACGATGTATCAACGACCACGGAACACCATCGCGATCGACTATGCTTCTGTTAGCAACCACCCTGCCATGGCTATTAGCTTTCTGAAAAAACTCAGTGGACTGTAAGCTGAAGAATGAAAAGGAAGCAGAGTTAAGGTTGCTGCCTGTGTCATGTAACAGGATGGATACTGACACGTTCTGGAGAGTAGGAGATTAGGTGGCATATTAATTACCAGGCACATTTACATACTGACATACTACTGAGTGTTTTGGGCATTAATGAAACCAAAAGTCAACCAGACTCTTCCTAAAACTGCAACTAAAAAAAATATCCCAGTAAAAGCAGTTTTTTAAAGAGAATTTTCCACATTAATTCCCCCAGTCCCCTCCAGAAGTTGTACGTTTGGGCAGGAAGCAATTCAATTTCTAAATAAGTTTGCAAAAATCTTGTGATATCCTTAAAATTTCAGACAAATCTTGACTAAAGCCAGGAATATTCTTCTGTGTTCTTAGAACAACACAAGCCACCATAAGCTTTGCTCTTGTAACTACAAATAGGATTGCTGGAATCCTCTGGTATTTTGTATAAAATATATGCACATAAAATTCAGAAGCAGCTTTGAACTTTCTAGCACAAATAACTTCTCCCTAATTACAGGTGCACTTAATCCTCATTTAATTGCAAATCTTGTTCTTTGAGCCGTAAGACTCTGCAGAACTGCACAGGAAATATGCTTTTTACATTTACTTAATGGAGCAAAATCTCCCTTAAGAGCATCTTACTCCTCTTGCTACTTTTCTGAACTACATAGGTACGGTACTTCAAGCACTTTAGAAGGACCTCTTGATAAAAAAACCCAAACATATAATTATGACTCATGACTTGACAGTTACAAAATATGACAGTGAATGAGCTAGCTTACATTATTTGAAACTCCTACAGTGGTTTAAGGAGTCAGATTTTGGTGAAACTAAAAAGGTATTCCACGGATTATGTATTCACTTGCTGAAATGAGTGTGAATCAGACCTTAGCTAGGCATAGGAACAGTTGATTTTTAACTTGTATTTTGAAACCAAAAGTACCATAGGCTTTGTATGCTCCTACTGTCTTGCATTGAAAGACTCAAAAGCGGCACTTACTAGTGTTATACAATTCATTTTGAAGGCAATGTAATGTTCTGAAAAAGTGAAAAAAACCCCCACAGTTATAATGTATAAAGTTGCATAAATTATGTTCCCACAACTGAATGAGGTCAATTTGTAAATCAAGGTAAGAGTTCAAAAGATATAGTGCCTTAATAGCTAGCAACATATACTCCAACAGTACATTCACAATCTGAATCAAAGAACTGCGACAGTGGTTCAGAATAGTCAATGTACCAGCCAGGAATAAAGTTGCTTAAAGAACCATCAATGCACTCTAGAACAATACAGTGAACCAGCTCCTTTTTAAAAGTGACCTCATTTTTTTTTTTAGTACAGCTAACTAGAAGTTAAGACCAGCTATCAACTTTCCAAATAAAAAATTACAGGTTAATAAAAATAAAACTGGACTATGCAATGTACTGTACGTAACCTGGGAAAGAGGTTCATAGTGCACAGAAAGGACCCAACACAACTCTTTAGCATGTCCACAAAAATCGTAATAAGTGACGTTCCTATGAAGTACTAAAAGGCAGCAATATCCTTCTGTTCCCCCAGTGAGGTAGAACAATTAACGTTCTTAACACGCCACTCTGGTGCAGATATGGATTTTACAGTATTCTTCAGTAGCAAATCCAGGATTACATCTTTATCCCCTCCTGTTGACTAAGTTGCGATAATGTTTTCTTAATGCGCAAAGCTGTTAGCCTAGCAGCTCCGTTGGCATACCAACATTCCCGCATAATTTTTGCCATTACTCGTAATGCCTGCAAAGGAAAGACAAGTAGTTATAACCCCTGCTGTTCCGATGTAGCCCATGCAACCTCTGTTCTGCCGTAGATTTCAGAAATGCATGAAGAGGCTATTATTAGTACTACAATGCGTTGTATAAAAACCTAAAATTCTTACTTTATTTGCAGAAAAAAAAATTCTTTAAAATACTGTACAGCAGAACTAGTATTATTTCAGTAGAATTTCGGCCCCCACAGAAATATTTTCATGAAAAATTAGTAGCTTGTAACTGTTTTCTGAATTTTCACATTAGACAAAAATCCACACTTTTTTATTGTACCTCCAGTTAAGGAGTTAGTTCAATGTACAGCAATTCAGAAGTTCATCAGCTGTCAGACCGAAGCTCTAGAATGACTGAAAATTTTTGGAGTCTTTTTATGCTTTAAACAGCCATGCTTTAAAATCTGTGAATGCTACCACACAAGTAACAATGCAAATAACACAAGAACTGCAGGTGAAATAAAGTAATAGCTCTACATTCCAAGGTTTTACACTCAAAGCTGTATTACGTGGAGCTGCTAAGTAAGTTTACAGGATTAGAATGTCAGCATTTAAAAAAAAAAAATCACTCAGCAGTCTGTGTGTATCATCGCCTTTCTCTCTTGCCTGCATTCTCTTGCCCAATCTCTTTATCTCAAGCCTTCTATCATCTATTCATTTCACACAAGCCACAGCCCAGTTCCCCCTTCCATCTAAACCACATTTTATCTCATCAATCTCTTCCTCTACTGTAGCCTAGGGCGGCTATTCTCCTAAACTCTGAATCGGAAAGCATTGGTTCCAGCCCTAGCTGTGTTCCTAGAGCGAAAGATGTGAACAAAGTTGGCTGGAAAGACAAGAGCTCGCTGCTGTGCCTACTACTGCCTGTGCAGTGACTAGCAGCACAATGAACTCACCCCACCATCAGGTCAGAGCTTCAACAGAGGCATGCTCAGGAGTGGTCACTACAGCATACTTCAGTTCTAAGCCTTTGGCTTACTAGAGTCTCAGCTTCCTAATAACTGTGCTCATCTTTCAGTAAGTGCATACAGTACCAATTCTGAGACACACAAAGTACTAAAGGCCACCACAGTTTTGGATGAAAATTCCTAAAGGTGTTTACTGTTTTGGCCAGTCTGTAGGATATTCCTTTACTACACAATGACAGGGCAAAGACCCCTGAGTGAATTAGTTCCAAGCAAGCATTCACACGAGGCAGCACAGCACTGCTGAAGACCATTTGTGTCCCAACAAGCAGTACTGCCGTGCTGTCAGAGTGCTGAGCTGAAACTAGCAAGCCTACTTCTTGAAAGAGATGACCAGCCTCGTTCCACACCACTTCGCTGACACAGCCCTGATTAGCTCGTGTATCTTTACTACTCCTGTTGCGGGTTAACCCCAGTAGGCAGCTAAGCCCCACAAAGCCACTCACTTACTCCCTACCCAGTAGGACAGGGGAGAGAACAAGGAGCGCAAAAGTGAGAAAACGTGTGGGTTAAGATCAAGACATTTTAATAGGCAAAAGGGGAAAACCAAGTCAAAGCAAAGAAAAACAAGTGATACAAAACCGATTGCTTACCACCATCTGACTGATGCCCAGACAGTCTGAGCCATAGCAACCCCTGGAAAACTCCCCCCCATCCCCAGTTTTATTGCGGAGCATGACATGGTATGGTATGGAAGAGCCTTCTGATCAATCTAGGTCAGCTGTCCTGCTTGCGTTCCCCCTCAGCATCCTGTCCAACCCCAGCTTACTCAGTGGGCGGGGAAGAGTGAGAAACTGAGAAAGCCTTGAGGCTGTGTAAGCACAGTTCAGAAATAGCTAAAACATCAGCGTGCTATCAAACTGTTTTGGTCACAAATCCAAAAGACAGCACCATACAGGCTACTATGAAGAAAATTAACTCACTCCCAGCCAGATGCAGTACAACCGCCAGTTGTACAATTTATTTGCAATGATGCTTCCTGTATAATAGAATTTCGACTAGCTTTAATTTAAATTACCGTCACCTATGCTTCCCAGGAAGGATTCCTAGAATCTTCCACGCAGGGTTAGCTACTAGTTTTTGTGAAATTACATTAAATATTCATATATAACCAAGGATCAATAACATTCAATAAAGCAACAATGAACAGAATTAAATTAAGTTCCCCTAGAAGCAACCTGTCTCCCTTCAACAACAAGCACAATTTTTAAGCCATTGAAATGAAAAAAATCTCTAGTGCCCATAAAAGCAGCTTTAGCAAGGTTAGTTCATACCTCACAGCTCTGCCATCTGTTTGGAATATTGGGCCTTAACTTCTGCTCACACACAACTTTTCTCATTTCTTCAACAGAAGGATCTGAAGGAACGAGGTCATAGTATGGCAACTGATAATCTTCATGGATTCCTGTAATAGGTTGAAAACAGCTTTATTTTAGCTAACAATAAGTGACATACTCTTCACTTTTTACTGTGTTCATTGTCAGTACCCCACCATTTTCTTTTTTGGTTTTCATTTTTAAAAATTACATTACAATGACTGAAAAACAAATTAAAAAAAAGAATCCTTGACCAAACCTTAGAGTGTTTACATTACCCTTGAAGAACTTTTCCTTTTGAAATTTATATATTTGGAAAAGATGAAAGCTATATCAAATCCTTCATATGCTGTACTGAAGACATGCTTCGTGGAAGTATATGATTTATAATAGCATGTTTTATTTTAAAGAAGGTATGGATGTTATCGGAACACATTATAGCTAGCCCTTACTTGCTGTGTTTGCCCCTTGCTCTCAAGAACATTTAATTTCACTCTTTTCTCCCTTCTATATAAAAGTTTCAGAAAAACAATTAAGGATATTTCCTAATTTCTTCAACAGGCACAGTTCATCAGTTTACAAAGAGCTTGAATAAACCAGCCATCAACTACATGATTAACAGTTAGAAAGTCTGAGACATACTGGCATTACCTCGCACCATTTTTAGATTAAACTGTTTACTCAAACTTATTCAGGTTCTGTAAGTTACTTATAACTCCTTAGTATGTCCAATTTTGTAAAGATTGCCACGTACCACCAATCGAACATCGCCGAGCTATTTCCCAAAACACTAATCCCATTGCATAGATGTCTGCTCGTTTGAATGACTCAAAATGTTTCATATTTATGGAATCATCTAGAACTTCCGGTGCCATGTACCTATTTGCAATTAAAAAAAAAACATTTAATTTCATAAATACTTACTGTAGAGAAAGTTCAGTGCTCAGTGCTACTGATCAGCTTAAAGCCAAATTTAAAATATTTATGTGAAAAATGAGACAAAGGAAAATCTGCTTCAAAGATCTTTCAGTGCAAAGAGCGTAATAAGTAAACAAGCAAGGGAAGAAGAGGAATAAGTAAAATCATAGAACCATTAAGGTTGGAAAAGACCTCAAGGATCATCAAGTCCAACCGTCAACCCAACACCACCCACCCCACTAACCCATGTCCCCAAGCACCACATCTACACGTTTCTTGAACCCCTCCAGGGATGGTGACTCCACCACTGCCCTGGGCAGCCTGTTCCAATGCCTCATCACTCTTGCAGTGAAGAAATTTTTTCTAATATCCAGCCTAAACCTCCCCTGGTGCAACTTGAGGCCGTTTCCTCTTGTCCCATCACTTGTTACTTTAGAGCAGAGCCCAGCACCCCCCTCACTGCACCCTCCTTTCAGGCAGCTGTAGAGAGTGATGAGGTCTCCTCTCAGCCTCTTCTCTAAAATGTGAGATGATAAACAAACAGAGCCATAAACCTGACAGACACAGAATAACAGAGAAAACGACAAAGACCACAAGTCTCTACTTGCTAATTGATAGGCTATTACGAAACTCCAGACATAGTTTTAGAAAGGACTAGTCTGGACGTTGTAACCGCTAGTAAGTGGGAAATAAGAGGAACACAAGCACTGTGGACATTCAAGGGAAGCCTGTAGGATTGCACAATACTTGAAGCCTGTAGGATTACACAATACTTATCAACGAATGTTTAGGAGAAGGGTAACTGGGAGGAACAAAAGCGGGGTAACAGATAGGATATCAAAGGGGCCAGTTGCATAAACAGCTGTCAGTCACGCTGCTTGCCTGTCCAAGCGCTGCACGTGCTCACCAAAGTGTATCTTATCTACTTATTGAATCCTAACTACCTTTCTATGCAATCTCACTCTCAACCCCACCTGCACACGTGCTCTAAGGATGACATGCCAGCAACTGGAGGCAGGGATGAGTGAATTCAGGGCTAGCAGCTGGAGTCAGACAAGAGAGGAAGCTGCCCTTGGGCCTGGAGTGCCAGCAACTGGAGAGAAGGAGGGTCTTGGCATCAGCAGCTGTAAAGGGAAGTAGGGATCCTACAAGTATGTGTCCACAGCTCTATATCTGGAGCTACTGTGGGGGTACCTGCGCGAATGAATTCTGGGCCAGCACCTGCACCCAGACAGTTGGTGAAGGCACCTCTGGTGCCAGCAACTGGAGCAAATGAGGTTCTCTGCTTCTGCTACTTAAGTGGGACCACGGGTCACAGGCTTCACAGTCACATGTTTACAGGTACCAGGTACAGGGGAGAACTGGGATGAGAAGCAGAGTAAGGGCCTCTCAGCACCAGCAACTGGGAGGGGAATCACAGGCCATAAGGTCTACGTGCCTGCGTGCCAGCTGCTGGGGTGGGCTGGAAGGTCTCCATTTCCCCCAAACCTGGTATGCATGGCAGGTGCGCATGGGCATAGTTCGCTAGCAAACCTCAAACTGCTCTAGCCAGGAAGCAGGTGGCCCAAGCAGGGATGTTTGACGGGAAAAGGGCCTGTGCTGGTATTCAACAGAATCCATGCATGTAGGTATGCATACAAGTACATGCATCTGTTTGCTACTGTGCATTAACCCAGCCCAGCCGGTGAGCAGAACCGTGGAGCACAGAAGAGGGCATGAGACCAGCACCAAGGGCTGTTGAGGGATTCACGAATGTGCATGGGCTTGTGAGGCTACAGAAGGGGGTGTGGGTGTTTTCACTAATGAAATTTAAAACCGATCAGCTGAAGAGAAGGAAGGAGACTTGGTTGTCTATACTTATATTTTATACAAGTTCTGACAGTGTTTTGTGTGGGTGCTGAAGACAGCACGTGGTGTATAGCAACCTGTGCAGTCAGCCCTGTCACCATTGTCTGTGTACGCCCAGCCTCACAAGGAAGAAAGCAGCAGCCACATCCATAGGCCTTTGGACACAGAAGGCTGGGCTCCAGAGGCCAGGCAGGAGGAAGCCCCAGCTCCTGGAATGTGACAAGATACAGCAGGAACTTCAAACATCCCCTAGCAAGACTAGGGGGGAACAGACAGGAAAGGCTGGTTAAAAAGGCAGCACAGTTAAGGATTCCTTGGGGAAAAAAAAGCTCCATACCATTGCAGTAACTGATTCTTCATCATACAGTTTCCAAGTCCCACCACAAACTATGCCAGGTTTTTGTTTTTTACATAGTAAATCCTATTTCGGCTACACATTAACCAATGCACTCACAAGAAAAGTCTACTTTATCAACATTTCCTGCCACTGAAAAATCCGACAGATTTCCAACTGAGAAACAGGGAGTGAAAACTGGTCGTGGCATCCAAGAGATTGTTACCTTGTTTACCGACTAGGCCTGATGTGGGAACATCAACCAAAATGTCAGTGTGGACCACACTGTAAGAGTTACGGACAGCAGCATCCCTGCTAGCTGCTGGAAAGAATGAATGGTCTTTTCTGTATCAGTCAACATCAGTTGTAGTATTGCTCTCTCAATCTGGTACAGCTCTGGCTGCTAAATCTAATATGTAACGCTTAGCGGTTAGTGTGTTTCTCCACACCACTGCCCCATCAATCTCAAGCTGACATATTAATGAAGCAAGCAAATAACGACACCATGTCTTTGGAGAGCATAGTTAACCGGTAAAGAAGCAACACGCCTAGGTTACTGGAGTGGAACACTCTATTAGGCAATAGCTCAACCTCCGGAACAGCCACAGAAGCCAATGCACAATTTTATTTAATCAACGACGACTTTCCTAGTTGTTTCTTTTCCTAGTACCAGGGATGGCAGGCAGAATACAAGGCACACTACTTAAAACAAATTTCAGGACTACTAGACCTTTCAGAACTCTCTCAGCACTACTGAGTCTTACGGAAGTGACATACGTAGAAGGAAGCAAAGGCTATCAACAGAAGAGCAGAAACGCAGCCAGTAGTCCAGAACTTCAAGGGCTGCTGACAGGAGAGTTCTCCTAAGCACTGTACAGGCATATAAATGCCCCACAACTGATAAACATTGCACAAGCAGAGGACAACTGTCTAAAGAGGAACAGAAGGTTTACTTTGACAGTATTTATGGAATGGAAGCAGAGTCTGAAGTTTACATGTCACAATCTTTGACATGGACAAGGCTCAAATTACACCAGGTCACTCATATCAAAAACTTTTCAATCAAGAATGAAAGGTTGTGGTGGATGTTCTAATGCTCTCCAAGGATTTTGCATTATTGGATAATCTTCATATGCCTCTTCATGTATTTGACAGCATAGTGATCAGCTTTGGATCTAGGAAAAAGGATATTTGTTCTACCTGAAGATCACACGGGAATGAGAAGAGTGATGAAGCTGAAAAAACACCAAACCAAAAGCCCTGGCCATGCTGCAAGACTGTCAGCCAGAATCACTTCTATAAGCAGTAAAGGAGACCGTCTCAGTTTCTGTAAATCATCCTAAGGACAAGGGTTTTAACAGGAAAGACCATAGGAGGCCTGAACATGGTAATGGAGCTGAATTCATATCCTCAAAAAAAAAAAAAATCCCCCCCACAGATGTGACTTCCATTGAATCTACTGGCAAATTGACCTCTTACCATGATCCTCCATCAATGCATTTAGATTGGCTTTGGCTTCCATAACTCAGAATGGTGACTGACTGCTCAAAAAGCCTGAGAGATTATTGCTGGAACAAGAGAGGCAAAAGGCAAGTAGGTCATCTCATGCAGTTACCAGATTAGCCGTTTCATGGCTATCAGGCAAAAGGGAGAGGAACATGCATCTCCTTGTCAGCTTATACATTGGTTTCTTGTCAGAAACACTATTTTAATGTTCTGAAGAGGACTACTCTACATAGACTAACTTTGACCTTCTGAACAAGGTCTGCAGCTCAGTGCAAGAATTAAAGGATAAGTCTACAGAGAAGTTTACAAATTATGTTGAGCATGGCCTTGCCAAACTTTGGGTGCCTGATGACTTCTTCCTCCCACCCCTTTTAGTCTAAAAGCTCTGTATTAGTTGCCTAAATTTCTTGTACAACATATAGGGAGCTTCATGTCATCAAACAGAACCCATACACAGTATGTTGAGTGTGACACTTCACCAAGCCTGCTCTCCACAAGCATAGCTTGAATTCTGCTCACATTGGGTTTAGGTAAACTGCAGAAAAGCACCCATGTTAAGCTGGAATTTGCAGCCAAACTTCTTTTAAACATAGCCTATTTCAACCACCAAACGTAACAGTTGGGCCACACATTAAAAAAAAAAAAAAAAAAAAGGAGAATTAGTCTTTTGCTTTTAACTCGCCTCAGCAAGTTAAAGAGGGATTCTATTTCCTTCTCAGTTTAAAGCTCTCTTCCCTGCTTTATGCTGCAGGCTGAGCTGTGAAAGCACACAGTTCACACCATCTGGTAAAGCGAAGACTCTGAACAGAAAAGAAATAAAGACTCATTCAGAGAGAAGGATCATCAGTCTGACTCAGCACCTCAGTCACTCACCCAAGAGTGAGTTTAGCTTGCAAGGTAGACCATACATTTTTACAACAGATGATCATTAGAAAAATAAGCTTAGTAAAATCTCCTTGAGCTTCCACACAGAGCTTTCACGTGCAGAAAAAGTACCAGCACTGGCAACCAATGGGAGTTAAAATTTTCAGATCTTACCTGTTCCATGACCTTTATTATGAAAAATTAACCAGAGGTACAGACCTGCTTACCCAAAAATGCACAAGAAGGAGGTAGAGGGGACCAAGCCTTTTATAAGAATGAACAATTTTCAGAGAGGCAGAAGTGACTACTATCTTGAGAGTGGGAAACAGACTTAGTCCTGCTGCTGCCTGCTGCAGCAAGCAATAGAGTTGCTACAGCTTTACCCTTGGGAGTAAGCATAAAGCAGATGAACATGCAATTTAATAGTGCCTATGCAAGAGGAGATCTTGTAAATCAGATCTACAAACACAGCTGAAAGGATGCTTTCTCCAAGATGAGATTAAAGAAAGTAACTTATTTGCGCATAATTTTTCTTTACCCGTAGGTGTAGTAGAAAATACTAAGACACATGCGGTATGCACCTTGCACACAACTAAGTTTGCAATGACAAATTCCAAAGTAGTCTGATGTTTTACTGCCAATGATTACTAGAGAGACTGAGAAGGAATAATGCCCAGTACTTTGTAATCTAGTAGTAGTTCAGAAAATATATCTCATCTCACCATTTGTGTGGTATTTTTAAAGTCGGTAAAGGATTAGTACAGCAGAGCTTTAGAACACAGTAATTTCAGCAACATAATTGTCAGTAAGATTAATTTTTCAGTGTATGTTCACTGAGCCTCAAAAAAAAAAAGCTTTTCTTCTTCCAAAGAGTCACAGCTAAAGGTGCATCCTAATTAATTCTAAAACCCCAATCACCCCCACCCCTGCAGTAACACTCATTAAAGAAATACATTTTAAAACAAAATGTATTACATTGTATGGATTGGAGATTGGGCAACATCAACACAGAACCTTCTCCAACACTGCTAAGGCATATGCTGTACTTAGTCATGTACAGCCCTGGACCACTGGCTTCCACACGTTTCTGACAGGTGTAGGAACTTCAGTTTGATATACCACTGAACGTATAGGCATCAAAAAGACAAAGAATTGCCCACATGGAACAACTCTGTGGCTGTAGTTCACTGTTAGCACTGCTGTCTCTGTAACCTGTATAGCTGCACAGCTTCACGCTGAAAAATCCATCTTTTTACTTTCACTGTCAATATCATGTCTTATACTCCAGATTGGGCTGCAAGCAACATTTCCATGCAACACAAGGCAAAAAAAATGCAGACACAGCAGTCAAGTCTCTAAAACTGTCATTCCTGAAGTCTCCTAGTTGTTTTCATATATACATACTATATATATAGTACCCTACAATATTTTGCAAGTTTTCGGTATTTTACACACACCAGTAACAGATGCCGAGATTTAACATGCTTTTTAAGCACCTGCTGTCTAACTAAATTGCCAGCTGGCAAGGAAGTGCCTAGGAATTGTACCTGCCTTTATTTATATTTTCCTGATGCTTGTGTTCATACCCACAGAAGTCTTCTATACGGGACAAGAAAAAACAAAGCATTTTATTATAAAAGTCATCTGACACATCATGTTAATGATTTTACCTTTTTGTTCCCACTCTGTGGTTTGGGGCAATATCAATTGTGTCTGTAGCTGAATCATGCCTAACTGCCAATCCTAGGTCCGCAATGCAGCATGTTCCATTTTTTTTTACCAATATATTTTTTGATTTCAAATCTCTGTGGGCAATTGCTGGTTTGCCTGTAAAGGAAAAAACCCAGAAATAAAACATCTGTAAAAAAGATAATTGCTGTTAATCTAATCCCGCTACAGATTTTGTTTGAAGTTATAGAATTCCTTCCAGTTCTGCTGCTTTATGTGCACCAAAGTTAACTCCTGAAATCATTCACTGTGGACTGTCTGGCTGTCCAGAAGACTGCCTTAAATGTCTACTGTATTATTCCACTATACTTCTCCTTTCCCTATTTTTGGAAGTATTTTTTGCATACACATACTACTGTCATAAAAAAATGTTTTTAATATCTCTGGAAACAGACCCATAGTGCTGTCTCAAATCAAAGTGAAGAGACTACAGGCACCAATACTTAGTGCCTTTTAATAGGTGCTTTGTAGGAAGGACTGTTACATCACAAAACCTGGATACATCATAGAAAGAAATGTAAAAAACTTTCAAATTAAGAAGTTCTATCAGTTCAGAAATTATCACAGGTCCCAAACAGACATTTTCCAATTCACTCAGCTCCACGAGGGATTAACTTGGGTATCTGTGCTGAGTTCAGCTGCCTTCTCATCACAGAAGTAGCTGTGTGCAAAGCAACTACACTCTTATAAGGCTGAATGTTCTAATAAAGAAGAGAATTACAGTAGAAAGAGCTATGCATGTGTAATTAAAAAAAAAAATCTACTATTATCCTCAGGACAGGTTGAACAGTGTAAGATTACCTTGCGTGCCAACAATTTCCATGTGAAGATGAGCAAGACCACTGGCAGTGGACAAAGCTAATTTTATCATTCCTTCCACTGTTACTGTATACCTGTTCAGGTAATCAAAGAGTGATCCATGCTCATGATAGTCTGACACCAACCACAGCTGAGTCCACGTACCATTGTCTGCAAAATAACACTGGCATGAGTACCACACATACACAAAAGACAAGCAAACCATACATGCCACGATGCTTACGAAGTACAAATTATATTTTGCAAGTAATCTAGCCAATGAGACTCTTAAATCTTTACCTCCATCCCTGAAACATTTAGATGTCTCTGTAAGGGCTGGGACTACCATGCAAGACTTTCTGAACAGCTTAGTGAATATTTTCCCTAAACCAAAAGAAACCACGGTAAGCTGATGTCACTGTGATTCTGAAGTGAATCACTGAGTGTACTAGCCAGGCCCTGACTTCCCCTAACTCCTCTGCTTGGGGGGAACAGTGCTGAATGTATGATGCAAAACTAATCCTGTTACTATCTGCCTAGTACAATATTGTCCAGGCTACCCACTAATAAA
>NW_010100735.1:0-21366 GCF_000699245.1 Pterocles gutturalis | reverse complement strand
TGGTAAAATTTTGCCCAGGCTACCCCCCAATAAAAAAAAAAAAAAAAAAAAAGTCTTTCAAGCTTTACCCCGTAACTCCTTCAGTCTTCCCTTAACCTATCCAGCCTTAGCCTAGGAGACAATTTCCAAAGTTACCAGTTTCCAAATAGGAGGTTCTTATACTTCCTTCCCCTTACACTTCCACTCCCCTTAAAGATGCATAAAATGCCTGATCTACAGATTGACAGAAACTACCTTTATTTAACTACTTATGCTTATCTTTAAATAAGCACTCAGGTGGGGGTGGGACAGCTTTCAAACATCCCTTCTACTTGGAAGTTTCTAGGCAGGCCAGTGATGCCATTAAAAATAATTAAAAAAAAATTAAAAAGCCACCAAATGCTTCAGAGTAGGGAAATAAGTGTCTCATCTGCATTCAAACAACTCTCTTAATGGAAAGAGAATTCTGTCTTGTTACCTTCACAGAGTAGTCTTAACTAAGTTACTAATTTAAACAGGCAAAAAAAAAGCAGTCAAATGCTCTAACCTGTAAAAGACTGTTAGAAAGTTGCTGTTGCAGTGGGAAGCTTATAATACGCCCACAGAAGGGACTTGAGCTTTGTTTTTTTTTTTTAAAAAAAGAAAATAGGAAATTAAAGATTTTTTTTTTTTCCACATGTTCAATTATTTTACAGTTGGGACTGCTGCTTCTTTTGCTACTTGGCATAACCAAGCATGAACTCATAGAACTCAGCATACTATGAAATGTGACTTTTTCCAAAGAGAACTGTGGTCTCTGAAAAGTCAATCTAACAGCATTAGCTTCACTGAACCTGTTTTACAGAACCATTAGAAACAGGTATGGGTTTACAGGAATATAAAAGGTGCTCTCAAATACATATAGTCAGAGAGCTCCAAAAAGCTGTAAAAGTTCAAAAGAAACTAATTTAATTCGTTCAGAATGTTCTCTTCACTCAGTTTTATTCTACGGCTTCACCAGTTATGATCCTACACTGCCTGAAATAGTCCTCTCCTGAGCATTAACACTATATACACTCACTGCTTGATCTTGTGTTTGATTTCTTCTGATGTTTTTTATGAATGGGAGACCTCAGCAGGCATCTAAACTAGAAAACAATAAGTAGGAAATTAATAATCTGTTTTAAGTAGTCTACCAGACCTGTTGTGTTTAAACAGAGCTTTTAAAGATGTCAAAGTTTCTGAAGAATTATCATTGCTTTGAATCAGGATTATAGTGTCTTTGCATAAACTTTTTCCCTTCTTAACTCTAGGCACCCATAAAGAAGAGACTACACTGCTGTTTACAGACTCTTCTACTTCAGTTTCATCTTATTTATTACCTGCAAGTCTCAATATTCAGTCTGTATTTACCTTTGTTCCAAAGGAGGAAGCAGAAAGCTGGGCTTGTTATCTATTCTGAAAAGAGCCTATTGTATGGTGTATATCTGTGGCCTTCCAACCATATTTTAAGAAAGGACAGTGTTACATTCCATCTTAGATGAATAACATTAGTTACAGGCAAGCTGAAATGCAGCAATAAGTAAAATGCCCAGCTACGAGATGGGACCCACTATATGTTCTTTATCTTACTATATTTCACAAGCTTACAATTAAGTACTCAGGTTAGAAATAAGAAAACAGAAAAACCAACCAAAACCCAAACTATTTGTTTAGGCAGTTCAAAGCAAGGCAACACATGGCCCAGAGAGTAATTTCCCTGACCTAGCAGTATTTAAAAGTTAGCACATACTCCTGATGAAGTGAAGAGCTACCCAGAACACAAAAATGCTAGCCAGACAGAACACAACTGCGGTTACAATAATTCATTGCTTCTCAGCCCTTAAGCTGGCTTAACACCAGCACCTATTTCTCAACAAATTTTGGGACGTGGAAAGCAAACAGATTGGATGGGCTCCAGTAGCCTTCTGAACACCATACAGCTGCGGGAAAGTAGGGGAGAAGGAAGAGAACAGCATTAAGGCACACAATGTCTAAACAGTGTAGTATAACCAAGCGTGAAGACAGTAGCTCAGTCACAAGCTTTAGGACTCCACCAACTGAGCTGAACACCACGGACCCATTGATCTATCTGTGCTTGTAAACACTTCCTGTATGTGCACCCTTCTACCCGAAGGCACTCCCCCTTAATTTCACAACTGACAGTCAGATGTTCTCCAGCAGTTGTGAAAAAATACAGTTGTGTTAAGAGCAGAGGCTTCATGCCTTCACTAGTAGTGAGAACTGCAGCATGACACTGGCCCACATTCACACCACAAATTATAAGTCAACCGATACGAGTCCTCAGCATTCAAGGATACACGAGAACCTACTCCAGAGAATTCTTCTCAAAGTGTAGAGTCACAGAACGGTTTGGGCTGGAAAGGACCTTAAAGCCCATCCAGTGCCACCCCCTGCCATGGGCAGGGACACCTCCCACTAGCCCAGGTTGCCCAAAGCCTCATCCAGCCTGGCCTTGAACCCCTCCAGGGATGGGGCATCCACAGCTTCTCTGGGCAACCTGGACCACTGCCTCACCACCCATACAGTGAAAAATTTCTTCCTAATGTCTAGTCTAAATCTGCCCTCTTTCAGCTTTTAACTGTTACCCCTCGTCCTGTCCCTGCACCCCCTGATCCAGAGCCCCCCCATCTCTCCTGCCCTGGAAGCTGCTCGGAGGTCTCCCTGGAGCCTTCTCTTCTCGAGGCTGAACAACCCCAACTCTCTCAGCCTGTCCTCATATGGGAGGTGGTCCAACCCTCTGATCATCTTTGTGTCCCTCCTCTGGACTCAATCCAACAGGTCCATGTCCTTCCTGTGCTGAGGACCCCAGAGCTGGGTGCAGCACTGCAGGGGGGTCTCACCAGAGCAGAGCAGAGGGGGAGAATCCCCTCCCTCAACCTGCTGCTCACGCTGCTGGTGATACCCCCAGGACACAGTTGGCTTCTGGGCTGCAAGTGCTCATTGTCAGCTCATGTTCAGCTTCTCACCAACCAACACCCCCAAGTGCTTCTCCTCAGGGCCGTTCTCCATCCATTCTCTGCCCAGCTTGCATTTGTGCTTGGAGTTGTCCCAACGAACTTTCAGGACCTTGCACTTGGAGTTCTTGAACTTGAGGACATTTGCAGGGTCCCACCTCTCCAGCCTGTCCAGGTCCCTCTGGATGGCATCCCTTCCCTCCAGCGTGTCACCACACCACACAGCTTGGTGTCATCGGCAAACTTGCTGAGGGTGCACTCCATCCCACTGTCCATGTCTCCAACAAAGATGTTAAATACTTGTACCAATACCAACGCCTGGGGAATGCCACTTGTCACTGGCTTCCACTTGGACATTGAGCCATTGAACACAACTCTGAGTGCAACCACCCAGCTAGGTCCTTACCCACCAAGTGGTCCTTCCGTCTAATCCATGTTTCTCCAATTTAATGACAAGGAAGTTGTGCAGGACACTGTCAGGTCTTGCACCTGATCTTCTCCTACAGTAGGTGGTTCTTCATTCTCCCATCCCTGCTTTTGCCTTCTGCAACTTGAGCAGTGTGGCTTGAGCTCTTGCCAGTGAAGACTGAGGCAAAAAAGTGATTGAGTACCTGAGCCTTCTCCATATCCTGGGTAACCAGACGTCCTGTTTCCTTCCAATGAGGGCCCACATTTTCCTTAGTCTTCCTTTTATCACTTACCTACCTACAGAAGTTCTTCTTCTTGCCCTTGACATCCCCAGCCATATTTAATTCTATGAGGTCTTTAGCTTTCCTAACCTTATCCCTGGCTGCTCAGACAGTCTCTCTGTATCCCCTCCAGGCTACCTGTCCTTGCTTCCATCCTCTGTACACTTCCTTTTTGTGTTTGAGTTTATCCAGGAATTCCCTGTTCATCCACGAAGACCTCACATGTTTGCCTGACTTCGTCTTTGTTGGGACACATTGCTCCTGTGCTTGGAGGAGGTGACCCTTGAATATTAGCCAGCTTTCTTGGGCCCCTCTTCCTTCTGGCTTTATCCCATGGGACTCTTCCAAGCAGATTCTGAAGAGACCAAACTCTGCTCTGCTGAAGTCAAGGGCAGTGAGTCTGCTGTGCGCGCTCCTCACTGCCCTGAGGATCTTGAACTCCACCATCTCATGGTCACTGCAGTCCAGGCTGCCCTTGAGTGCCACATTCCCCACCAGCCCTCCCTTGTTGGTGAGAACAAGCACTGAATTGGGATTGCACAAGTAATTCCTTGTACTGCTGTATCTGTTGTCATCTTTGCAAGGTCTCATACATACAGACTTAGTCTGATGACTTTGTGCATTCCAGGTAGGCTGTGGTCTGCCCTATGGAGAAATGGATGCAAATCCTTCATAGGTATTGTTGTGAACCAATACTTCATCTTGCACCTGGCACCTAATAGGCATTTCCCAGTTAGCACCAGCATCTACAATGAAAGACTGTTAGTTGTTTTTAAGCCATTCGTCTCTAAAGCCATGTTGTGATATACTTTTTTCAGAAAGTCACGATAGCACACCGGATAAACTGGAAGAACTACCTCCGTAATGGTGGTCCCTCTATGTTCTCCCATGTAATGGGATACAGGTGGCCTGAAGTATTCCAAACGAGCTTAATTATTAACCTCCTCCTATATTCAGGACTTCTGAATGCTTAACTCACAGATAGAACGGTGCATACATATTTCCTTGCTGAGGGAATGCAGAAGGTTACACTGAGAATCCTGCACTGGTGGGTTAAAAATAATCATCCAGCTTTCCACATCTGCTCAGACAGCAATACTCTTAGAAAATGGAGTCAAGAATAGCAGCATTTTCAAAACATGTCTTTATCCATTTTTCCTAACCCAATTACCAACTACTTCTCAAGAAAACAGAAAAGCCTTGCCCTAAAGCCTTAAAGCCTCAAAGACCTATCAATTAAGGACTTTTCCTTTATATGTACAGCATATTAACAATAGAAACCAGGAACAAATTTACACACATTATATTACATTACAAGGAACCTAAAGATGACCAAATCAAGGGGAATTCCATCCTATTGCATCTGGAACCTGAGTCAGCAATCAGGAAATTGTTTTAGGAACCCCACTTCTTTAGGAAACCTTCCTCATATCTCCTCTGCACAGTAGTCACGTGTATTTTTGGAACAAACCATCTATGGGTTTGGAGCAAAATGGGAGATTAGTATGCTTAACCACAGAGAGATTTTGTTAAAAGTTATAGCTCAGGTATTGCAATATATCCTTTATGCTTTTAAGTGAGACACAGGACCTGAGGTTTCTGCAGAGATGGATATTCATTTATGTCTTTAATCCAACTGATCTACTAATTTTAAACCTAGGCTCCAGATACTCCACTAGGTCCATCAGAACAAACTCAAGCTCTTGCAGGTTCTATTAATATCCAATACAACTTTAGTCACGAAAGTAAGACAGCTTCTAATGGTAGGCACAAACTGGCAACTTTTTCCTGCAGCTATGCTGTATACTGTTAAGCTCTAGGATGTTAATAAGTTGCACAAACATCTGCCAGAAACAAGTTTGTTATAGCGAACCCTTTCCTGGAGAATTAAGTATTTTGCACAACCTCATAGGTTCTGTTCCAATTCTACAGATTTATATAGGTATAGAAACTTGAAATTAATTTACTGATGATTTAAAAAAAAATAAAATCTCTATTTACATTATACTTCAACTACACTAAAGCCATTTAGGAGTTTCTAAAGGGCCCTTTAAGAATCCAGGATGTGTGTGGATTCTTGGCTCCTCTATAAGGTGACAATTTTCTGTTAATGCTTTCTCCACAAAAAAGGCAAAGGCCATTGTGGTTAAACATGTAATTTCAGATTAAAATAACTGAATAAAACAGCACATCATTTTAGCTTCCCTTAATGTAAGAAATTAAAAACTTTTGTTGGTTTTGACAAATTTTCATGTCTTAAATTGGACTGCAGGAAAATGTAAGAAACCTTCATCTGACTGAAACCCCAACACATCAAGCTGAAAAAAATGGTTAGAACTGTTCCTCTTAGTGGGTACTTTAGGGCTTATCAGGAGAGCTTCAGGAAACAGGTACAGTTTTTTTTAATTCTAGGAACAAATCATTAATTCCCTTTTTCTAATTTCTTTTCTCATTGAAGTTCTAAATGAGTAACTTCTCATTATCTCAGCCTTAAAAATGAATCCTCTACCTCCTACTCTATATTAGGACAACAGGATTAGACATGATCTCTTTTAGTCCCACACATCTATCCTATTAGGCTATTAACAGGTACAGGTATTCAACAGATGTGTGAGCTAACAGGATAAGGCATCTGCTTTTTGACACCAAACTTGGCCCGTATTTTAACTTGCTCATAGAAATTACACCACATTAAATATGAATTATTTCTTTTAAACATAGCATGTTTTCCAGAGAAAGGAAAATGTACTTTTTTCCTTCATTAAACCTATGAAAAGCCTGCCAAACCCTGAAATGCTCTACCAACAAAATTATTTTTTCCTACTCTTAACTGGATCCTCAAACTTTATTTTGGCCTCCATTTACCATCTATTCTGCCCATGTACACACTCAGCAAAATGAATTCATAATATCACTAACCTTTGTTGTCTGCAGCTATAAATCCAAGAATGTTTTCATGCCGTAGCATAACTGTTTGATAAATTTCTGCTTCACGAAACCAGGAGCGTTCTTCTCTTGAAGAGAAGATCTTCACAGCAACTTCTTCTCCTCTCCACTTCCCTCGCCAGACTTCTCCAAAGCGACCCTTACCAATGCTTTCTTGAAGTACTATAGTCCTTGCAATTGTTCTTTGCACAAGTAAAGGTAAACCTAAAAAGAAGATTTAACGTTAATCTTAAACATCATTAACAAAATAAGCACTTACAAGCACTAAATATAAGATCCATATTCCATCAAGATATTTCTCTTAGAATGCATATAAACTCTCTTAAAATTTGAACAGCTTGTTGTGAACTGCTAACAAGCATGCAGATAAGATACTGCCTTCAACTCTACAGGCCAGCAATACAAGTACTCCAAGATACCCTACAAACTGCCTCTACAGTTGTTAAAAAGAAACCAGAAACTTCCTTTCAGTTTAGAATTTTGACAGTTGTTGATCCATAAGTTTTACTTTAATGAAAAAAAGAAATAAAACATGAAGCAATCAGGACTAGCATCTTTTATTTTTTTTGGTTTGGTTGGTGTTTGTTTGTGGTTTTGAGGGGGGGGGATGGATTTTTGTGTTTGGGTTTTTTGTGGGGGTTTTTTTGTTTCTTTGTGGAGTTTTGGAGGCTTTTATTTTTTAATTTTTTTTTAGAAAAGGATCTGCTCATAACTGTGTTGGCAATGCAGTTCAACAGCTAATGATTCATTTACCTGATTTATCATTAGGTATGACTCGGTCTGTTTTTAAGTTCAGTTAAAGCATGCTTATCAGCAACACTGTCGGATGTTCACACTCGTGCCCAAGTACACCAGCAGCCTGTTAGTACTCAAGCACTGTAAAATAGGAAACCATCCTTGTAATGCAAGCTTCCCATTTTACAGGCCATTCTTGTGCATCTCTCTATAATTATACTTCAGAAAAATGCTTACATTCGGAACATCTACATGCCTTCAACTCACAGCACCTAGTAACACGCTTCAGTAACTTTATACACCAAAGAAGAAGCACTGGCATCCCCCAGCCAGGGTGGGTTCATTATAAATCTTTCCTGTTGTAACCGCGAGGCTTGTCACAGAACTCTGTGGTGATGCTGCACTGCAGGATCAGTGCATCAGCAATAAGCTCTTTTGGTATAGGCTTACTTCACTTGTAAAACAGTAATCTGGAATCACTGTTCCAATAGCCTATACAAGAACAACTGTATTCCAAAAATAAATCCCAAATAACAGCTCAAATAAGTAGTCCCTTGTCCATCCCTCAACATTCTTTGCTAATAACAGCATTGGAAGGACCCCTGATCTGGCCAGCAGCGTTGGCACGCTTGTGCCAGCCTGAGCAGTGCAAATTAAAACACTGCAGTGCGCAGAGGAGTTCCTCAAGAATTCCAGACCTACAGGAACTTTCTGCATGATCTGTGCTGACAGCATACCTACATGAAGAAATGAAGGGGAAAAACGGACATCATAGCAGTGATTTAATCATTGCCAGATGCTGCAATAATTCCTCCGGAGAAAGTTATTTTTTTTGCCGTAATAGCTGTCCTCAGGTCAATTGTGCTGTGTGCCTAAACTGTACAGGCTCATCTGTGAAGCCTAACTTGCATTCTTTATGGACAGACTTTTGAAATGCAGAAAAGGCCAGACTAGAACAACCACAGGGCCCAACTCAACCCTGAAAATGGACAATTTGACTTTGTTGGCCAGAAAAAGCCTCCTCCTTCACACTTACTACTGCAAAATCCACCGACAACTGTTTACAAGCTGATTTTGTATACTTGAAATGGGTGATGTGCCTAATATTTTCTTCTTCCTACAGCTGTTTCAGAAAACTTTGTACATTTTCAGTTTCAGACACACTGCTCTCAACTTGCTGTACCATTCAGACATCCCTTCTTGTTTAAAAAAGATGTCCAAGGATATCAGCTAACCTCTAAACAGATACCTTCCAGACACAAAGCATTTCAATTTCACATTACAAACCCCCAGTCATCATGTTACCATGTCACACTACAATACAACCTCTGCTAACTATCCACCTTGCTCCTATACTTTTTTTTTACAGTATTTACAAGATTCAACTTGCTTCTGTTTTTTGCAGCTGTGTTTTCTCTTACTACTGCTGCTGAACAAAACCAGAAGATTGTAATCTGTATTTATCTTATATCCATAAGAATTCCTTACAGGCTTTCTGTTGCAACTGTGCAGTCTCCTCTTTTTGCTACAGAGGAAACACAGCCATGTATCGCCAGGAACCTGAGCAGCTGCTTTACTGTAAAACAGACTGCCTGCAAAGTAGCTCACTAGAGGTAGCTACATCAGCCTTTGACATACACATTGAGCACAACTGGGCTTCAAGCTCTTGGAGTAAAGCTTCTTTGGACTGTGCATGAAGACTGATGTCAGTCAGTTTGCTAACCAGGAGGATGAGAAAATTCAAGCGCATGTTAAATTTAACAGCAGCTCATAAATCTGGCATCTTGTATTCAGTCATTATTACTGAAGCCTTCATCATCATCTTCATACATCAAAACAAAGTATCCTCAAGCCTTCTGTGAGTTTAACAAAAGTGTGTTTTCTTTTCCATATCTTAACTGTACTGATTAGTTTGGACCAATGACTGTCCAATGCATAAGAAGTTTGCACCTGATGTGGTTAATTCAGGAATTAAGTTCTGAAGCACTAAAGGTGGCCAACAAAAGCAGCTGCTAGAACCTTGTTCTTGTTCATAAGTCTCTGCCCAGAAGACTTCCTCTGAAGAATAATTAAAAAGCCAACCTCATGAACTGTGAAAAATCACATTCCCTTCAAGCTTCTATGAACCACAGATACATTTAAGGAGTTTTACATTCACTTCACTGACTCAACTTTACATTGATTTTTGTGACCCTTTGGATTTCTAAACACTAAGTTTCTGCATGAAGTCACCTACCAATACTAACCAAAGCTTTTCCCTGCTCTCTTTTAGGCAATTCTTTTTCTTTCCTTGCGACCAAGTTACTTTGTGATTTGCGAGTTGGAGAGTTAACAGCTGGGCATTCCAGTCTGTCTATACAATTTAGAGATTTGTATCACAATCTGAAAATCATTCTCAGCTCCAAGAGACTTTGAAATCCTTCTCTTAGAAGCTGCAGGTTTAGCAGAAGGATCTATTTTAGATGTTTCACCAATTCCTTTCATCAAGCCTCTAGTTGTTTCAGGTCTTGTTCGTCATGGAACACCAGGGCAACACTAACAGAAAGCAAGACTGAATAAATAATAACAGCTTAGTAAGAATCATTGCAGAAAATGAATCCTACTTGCCTTTTGATCCAAGCAGGAAGCTCATTTTTAGAGTTTTTATCGTTTCTGGTTTATATGGTTCTCTTCAGAGAATACCGTAATACAAAACTGGTAGAATCCTTTTTTATTTGACTACGAGCTCTTTTGGTCCCTCAGCATGAATTTAAGAGCAGAACATGTACTTTAGGTCACTAGATCAAGCACTTCCTTAGCTGTGCCTCCTAGGTCTGGATTACTTCCACTGTGCTTCTTGCAGCCTCTCACCCCAGTAGCATCACTTTCATACAGTTCAGTTTCTGACAGGGTTAAGCACAATTTTAACTATCAGCTTTCACTTTTCTCCCTTCAGTGACCCTGTTCCTCGCCCCCAGTTTATTCCATAAACATACTGTTAATTTTAAATGCACTGCACCAAAGTCTGGATCAAAATATACCATTTCAACGAGATGCAACTGCTGCAGGCATATTTCAGGACACAAGAAAATTATCAGTTCAAGGGCTGAGGCACTGTGAATTTATACAGTCACTGATTGACCGATTTTGAGACAAAGTGATACAAGTCATTGCAAATATATACACTGCCAACAGTACAGAAAATAAGTACTCGAAGCACCTCTTATGCCACTGTCATAATAAAAGGGAAGTCCAGAACACTCAATAAGGCTAATACTTGGTATTAAAAACAGCTGAGCAATATGGAGCTCGCTGCAGCTGAAGTTAGAAGATCACTCTTAAGGAAACTTGTTTTATTCTTGTTTTACAGGTAACATGACTTAGCCTTCCAAGCAGAAAAAAACAAATTAGTGAAGAGCTTTCCTTAGAGGTTAAGTCAAATTCAACCATATTTGTTGGCTACTGATGACTGCATCAGAGGAAGCAAACCAATGCTCAAATACCAAGTAGGTCAGGTGCTCTGGGAGTCTAGATGAGCTTTACTGTGCTGAAGCTCTGAAAACTAAGTAATTCCCCAGCACACTGCTTTGACTTCAAGTGTAATTTGCAAACAGGCAAGGGAAGAGTCAGAACTTTCTAACCATTTGCTCTCTGGAGGAAGAATCCTAAATGTCTTCTGAGATTCCCTACTTTTCAAAAGCTTATTTTGAAGGAGTACTTGAGAGTTCTCAAATATGGAGAGAGGCTCAGAGGCACCACAGGGAAGAAACCTAGAAGGAAAAGGAAGGAATATGCCTGACAACAAAGGGAAAGGCCACTTGACAACTAAGTCTGAATTAACATTATCATAGGCCCAACTTCTGATCTAAAAAAAATGTGGGAAAGCAGCCATCCAGAAAGCAGCATTAGTGCGGTGATTATCTACAGAAGTTAGAAGGGAATAATGAACCAGCCAGTACTTTGATACAAGTATGATTAAACACAGTTTAAAGGGAAAACTTGAAAGGCTTTCTTTCCTGGCTTTACTGAATGATAGCAGCTAGTAAATGGCAGATGACTACTTATACATATAGAACACACACCTGCTCTTTTAAGGTTTAACTTTCTTTAAAAAAAAAATTAGAATTTATTTTCAGCATTCTTTAGGAAAAGTCTGTACCTGCAGACATTAAGTAGTTTATGGTCCTAATAGCATAACAATCATATACCATAGCTTTCTGCATTCCAAGAAATTTAGTTCTCCAGCTCCTTCAATATTCTAAGTCTTGCTTCCTCATCGAAAGAGCATAACTGGAGAAGGAAGTCCAGCATTTGCACTTATCAACTTCTAGCCCAATATATTGCAAGTTCTATTAATCGCTTTCATTATTCCATTTAGTTATCACTCTTAGCAAACAAGAAAATTGAAATAAATGCAAACTGCTAAAGCTGCAGCTCCAACCAGAGAGCAAATTAACTTATCATGATCAAATCTTATTTGGACACACAAAAACTCTGCCCACACACTCAGTGCAACTTCACTTTCTTCAGTGAAGATACGGCAAAAGATGACTTATTTTGACCTATATTCTAAACATGTTCAGCAAGTTACATTGACTTTACTTGACAGAGCAACAGACTCTTTGGACAGTTTTACCAGTTACTACTCTTGAGAAAGAAATACAACCTAGATGCCTGGGTTTTACTGTTATAATTTTTTCCAATTCTGGGAAATGAAAAAATTCAGCACTTGAGAATCAAACATTAGTATTTCTTCAGAGAAAGCACCCTGAAAGGGCATGGATGTTTCAGCACATACATTTGCAAGTAGTAGGAATAATTTTCAGTATTAAATTATTTAAACTTTTTATATAGTAGAAGGCTGATAAGAGGTTGCAGTACACAATCTGATGCCTTGCTCCTTAACATGGACCAGAGACTAACTTACACAAACTGACACTTCATCCCTGTCCTGGGTTAAGCTGAGACAGAGTTAACTTCCTTCATAATAGCCAGCAAGAGGCTGTGTTTTGGATTTGTGCTCAGAAGAAAGCTGATAAGAAGTGATGTTTATGCCACTGCCAAGGTCTTTCAGCTTCTCTGGCTGTCTGCAAACAGGAGAAGCTGGGAGGGAGCACAGCCCCAGTGACCAGCCCAGGATTTGATCTCAGGTTCAGGACTGAGACCCAGAGTGGCCAATAATCTATCCCATAACATACCTGTCATGCCCAGTGTATAGGTGAGGACCCTCCGGAAGATCGGCCCTTTTGGTTCCGGATCTCTTTTGCTCTGGGTCATCTTGCTCCAGGTGGTCGCTCTCCCAAGGCCTTCCCCCCCCACCCCGGTCAGCTCTGGGTCTGGGACGCTCTGACTGTTCTCTCCGTTCCGTGAGTGTAGTTTTGGGACTCTCCCTGCTCCGGGATCGTTAGCCGGGAACAGGCTGAGCCTTGGTCATCGGGTGGGGGGGCAGTGTCACTGTGTGTCACTCATTTGTATATAGGATTATTTTCAATATTATTGTAGTTTAGTTATTTAATTGTCCTCATCTCAACCTACGAGTCCTTTTTTTTTTTCCCTTTACCCTTTTAATTCTCCCCCCTGTCCTCGGGATGGGGGGGGGTGGGGGGGCACTGGCTGAGTGGGTGTGTGTGAGTTGGCCTCCAGCCAAGGGCAAACCCATCACAATCCCCTATCAATGCCTATTAAACCATTTCTGTGACACAGACTACCACAACCCTAGAAGGAACTATGTCAGAACTATGATAGCAGAGACTACATGCAGCGGACAGAGCAACCTTCCCAGAACAACACCTGCTAAAGTCAGGATTAAAACAAAAATTAATGAAATCAAGGGATAGAAATTCTTCAGATGTGGTCTGCATACTGCATCCATTCTATATACACAGAAATGGCTATTTGCAACTGAAAAAATACCTTCCCTAAGTAGAGAACTGGCTAAAATATTAACTCATAATTCAGCATATTCTTCATATACCAACAGCTGCAGAAATAAATTAATTTTCAGTTTAAAGCTAAAGAAAAAATTATCATCTCAAATTTTGATTACCTCACAAATCACAGAAGATGGTAATTTAGATATGCTATACAGAACAAAAAGGTAAATGGCTGAGCCTTTCGAACAAAGGAAACAAAACAATAGTGGACTGGACATTCCCTGCATATCAGACTGTACTCTCAGAATGGTGAGAACAGTAGCAGCAACTCAATGTTTCTTTTTTTCAATTATTTCCATATATTGAATCTTCACTGATATTGAATGAATCTACATGGAAGAAGCTTTTCTAGTAATCTCTCCAGTTAATTATAAGTTTAAGTAGATTTGACAATATTAAAAAAATTTTATGACTTATAAGGCTCTTAAACACAGAGTAATTACTACTAGAAGTGTGACATTACCTGACCCAGAGCCTGAAGTTGTCATATCATAAATTAAATCCTTTAAAGTAGTTCCTTCCGATATAAAGGGACGATCCAGTGAGGGATCTTCTTCACTTGGCACACGATGATGAATTACAGTACGATTATGACAAAGATATAGAATCAACATTAGTGAAATGCAGACAAAGCAGACAGGTCCAGCAATGACAGCAGCCAGTTCCACAGGTCCTAGATTAGAAGCTGGTTTTCCTGGAGTAGGGCCTGACAGTAAAAATAAAAGAAAACAGTAAAACTCTTTCTTTATTTTTATGACACTAAATTTATTGTATTTCACAGTGATCTTCAAATTACTTCAATGTATTTGTTAAAACTTTTGCGAGAATCAAAATATGTATTACAAAGGACAAAAGCAACTCTGTGCTTAAATGCACGTTAAATGGAAACTGAGTAAGTCTTCAAAACTAGCCCTAATGTCCCTGTCCAGAAGGTAAAATTTCTTGTTTCAAATCTCTTGAAATTTTACTTGCAAAATCCAAGGTGTACTTTAGGCCTTCAAATTCACCTAAAACTTCATAACTGAAACTGCCACTCCTACAGAATTTTGTTTACAAAATTTTGTTTACAAAAATAAAATACGCCAAAACCCCTTACCTGGTGTTGGAATCGGAAGTTCTATTTTATTGCAGTGGTCTCTCTCGCAGCAATGAGGCACAGTAACGACTCCATCTCTGGAGGAGGGGGCACAAACAAACGGCCTGTCTCGAGGTATCAGATCGATTTCTGCTATACACATACTGTTGTGTATGACTTTGTCTGCAGTTCGTGTTACCGAGGTAAAACACAGCCCATCTGTCACACATGTAAAGTTGTCTTTTGTACATAGATGGCAGTAACACTGTAACGCTGTGTTGAGAAAAAACATTAATGTTAGTATTGGTACGCATTCTGAGTTGGGAAATGAATGACTAAACAAATACAAGTTCAAAACACTGAGGACTATAATCTTTTCAGTTACGCAAACACAGAACTAACACTAAAGAACAACGCTACAAGGCTTTTTAGTGGGATAAAAAAAATGAGGAGTAAATGAAAGAAAGTAAAATTTAAAGCTGAAGTCATCTCTACTTATACAGTTATGTATTAGAAGAGAAAGGCTGCAATCCTAGATGTTCCTCCTGGTAAAGAATTTCCATTGCAGCTCCTCGTACTAAAGATCCAGACTTTTTAAGAGCACTGTATTCTCTATAGCAGGCAACGCTGCTATTTTCATACCCAATACAAAGAATGCCATTTTTTCACAATAACCACGGGTATAGCTTTACTAAGTGACAAAGAGGATGCTGCTGGCTACCCAAGATTAATACTGTACAGCTTTAACTTTGTGCCAAGGAAAGGGCAGCTAAAGCCTTAATCCTCATTAAAAAACAAACCTTGATTGACAGGAAAACATACCCTTTCACAGAAGCAGAATATGGTTTGGACTTATTTTTTATGAAGCCACCGGAAAACACTGCCTTGTATTACTCAAGTTCGTGGTTTACTAAAGCTATCAATTACACTAGTAAAGGAGGGGGCACGGGGAGGGAAGCACGAATGACAGACTAATCGCATCTAAGATAATCAGGTTTCATTCGCTAAATTGCAGAAATTCTTGGAGAAGGAAGACTACTGCTTCAAATTTCTTTCTCCATTCCTTCCTGCATTTACAGGACCAAAGCCAGACAGAAAACACTGCAGTGGCAACAATAAAAACATCAATACACTCTGACTCCATGGGTCAAAGGAGGTGATTCTGCCCCTCTACTCTGCTCTGGTGAGACCCCCCCTGCAGTGCTGCCTTCAGCTCTGGGGTCCTCAGCACAGGAAGGACATGGACCTGTTGGAGAGAGTCCAGAGGAGGACACAAAGATGGTCAGAGGCTGGAGCAGCTCCCACGCGAGGACAGGCTGAGAGAGTTGGGGGTGTGCAGCTCCAGGGAGACCTTACAGCAGCCTTCCAGTACTTCAAGGCAGCTACAGGAGAGATGGGGAGGGACCCTTTATCAGGGGGTGTAGTGAGAGGATGAGGGGTAACCGTTATAAGCTGAAAGAGGGGAGATTTAGACTAGCTATAAGAAAGAAATGTTTTCCTGTGCGGGTGGTGAGGCAGTGGCCCAGGCTGCCCAGAGAAGCTGTGGATGCCCCATCCCTGGAGGGGTTCAAGGCCAGGCTGGATGAGGCTTTGAGCAACCTGGGCTAGTGGGAGGTGTCCCTGCCCATGGCAGGGGGTGGCACTGAATCATCTTTAAGGTCCCTTCCAACCCAAACCATTCTATGATTCCATTTTATGACTGTTCATCTGTGAAGTGCAAAAGCTGGTATAGAACTTGTGCGGATACATGCAAAAAGATAAAAAACCAGAAATTTAGACAAATTTAAAATCTTAAACATTCACGCACAAAACACAAAAACACAGAGCCATAAGCAAGCCTCTTTTAAGGGTACATACAACATCTCACACCAAAGGTGTGGGGATTAATAGGTCATAAAGCAAAAGACACCCCAGAGTCCAAAATTTGGCATCTCACTTAAATTCAGGAGTTAAGATAACCACCTGAATTGCCTCAGATTTTGCACCCCTCTCTCTCTTTGGGTATCATAGATTTAAGTAAATGGTGATCTGATCCTGAATATACATTCAATCTCTAAGTCTTGGTTCTGACTTGTACCCCTTTCTCTGAAAAGACCTCCTTCCACCAAAACCCTGAACCAAAACAAATTATTGCCAATCATCATCTACTGTTACAGAGAAGATAAAGTTCTTAGTAGCTGCTACAGAAAGCCCACATTTCCGAGAGAATCACCAGCCCACAGACCAGTCAGAAAAAGTGAGAAAACAACATTAGTGGGACTGCAAGTTTGTTTAGTACGAAGACTAGTAAAAAAGTAACTAGACAGTATATGAAACAAGAACTGGCACACGGGAAGGCAAAGCTTCTTAACAGTACCACTTTTTGGAGATGCAATTTCCCACCCCCACCTCTCCAGAGAAGTAAGGAAAGTCTTATTATTCCAAATTTAACTATGAGAACATCTAACAGTTATTTTCCCGTTGTTGTGCCTTTCGTATATTACACTTGAACAAATTACTTTTTAACCCATTAAAACCACTAATAGTTTCCTGAAATACTCACACATTGATATTTCTTTCAACTTTCCTAACAAGTAAGCCTTTATCTCACTTGCTTCATCTATGACTTTTTTCTATTTAAATAACTGCACATGCCTCTGAATGCCTACAGTAAGAGATATATTTACATTGATTCACTGTACAGAAACTTGAAGTGAAAAACAAGGTTTGGATTCACCTTGTTGTAGAGACATGCTGACATCACTATGACTAAATAAAGCACTTGGTGTCTTATCTTCCTCATTCATTTCACTCCCACCTCTCTTTCACTACAGAACTCCCAATTAGTGCAATCTGATACAACTTATACTTTTGTTCCAGTTTGATGCCACTATCTTCTAGTCTCCTGACAAGGCACAGTACACTTTCACACACAGCTGAATGGTTTTCTCTGCTCAAACAGATCACTGCTTCCTTCTGAAGCTACTCTCCACCTCCCTTAAAAGCAGAAAGCAGTGCCTGATCAGCTGAATAGCCAAAGCTTCTAGGAATACAGGTTTTTGCTGCTCTCTAGTGGATACACTCTCAAAAAAACCCCACCACATTAAAAATGCTTCAGCCCCCTTCCTACTCTTGCCACTTACTCTCCACCTATCTATGCACAGAAGGGCAAAGACTGACTCTGTGAACACACTGCAGGTGCGATTTAACATCAATAGGATGAGGAAATGTCAGTGACCAACAGTAGTGAAAACGCTTCATTCCTATAAGGCAGTGTTTTCACTTATAACTGATCTCAAAGAAAAAAAAAGTCATATTGTTGTCCTCTTGGAGATACAAATTTTTGCTTTGTCTCCAAGTAGTCCATGTTGTCCCCAGAGAAGCATTTATAATAATTTTTAATACTCAGACAGAAAGCAGTACAGCCTCCAAGTTCACTTAAATGAACACATACATTTCTAGAACGGGCTTGTTAATAGCATGTTATGAGGGAACGACAACTCTGACGTAGAGATCATCTTCCAGAGCCAGGAATATCTTCCAGGTATAATACATTTCAATACACTTGGAAAACACCCTTTAAATCTTCTACCACAACAGCTCCTTCAAAGATACTCAACTGAAGGAGAAGGGAAAAAAGTTTTCACTCAAGCCTTAGTCCATGTTTTCAACTTTTTAAGTATTACACAGTGTTTGGATGGAATCACTAGCATGAAGGTCCACTACCAGCTAACGAAAGGCCATGTCTGTTTAAGCGATAGAAGGCTTGGGAAATGAAAGCTAAATGAATGCACTGAAGGTTATACAGACAACCAGTGCCAAAACAAAGAACAGAAACTGGGTCACCAGAGTCATTTAGTGCCTTCTCTCTTGCATTTCCTCACTGTGCCATTACCATTTTTTTTTGCTTTATGTGACTAACAGAAAACAGCGAGCCAACGCAGTTACCAATGCTGGTGTGTCTGTGCATTATGACAAATATCACATCTCAGAATTTATCAACAGCATACTTCTCGTACCTCAACCTGATTTAATAACAGATTAACCTATTGTGTTGAATACAACTACTTGGGTAATTTATCAGGCTCAGACTCTCAGTTTGACAGTTCTGTATTCCCTTTAAAAAAGTCTCTCTTCCGTAAGTGTTGCAACCTGGAAAGCCTCCAGTGAGGGTAAAGCAAGTTGGCAACACAAAGGAGACACTGAAACGACACAGGTTGACAAGACTTAAAATATGCTGGCTCCCAAGGGCTTACGTATTAATACCATATACAAAATACGAACAGAGAATTAAAGTACCCCCTCTCCACTTAACCTTGAGAGGTCTGTACCATTAGGTACCTATCAAAAACGTCTTTTTTGTATATGTTGTCTTTCTGAAATAAGAAAAATTGCACAACACAATTATTTTTAGAATTGCATAAAACCGTTATGAATCACTACACAGTACTCACCAATGTCCTGCAGAACTACTTCAACCAGGCAGTTTAGGACTACCACCTTCACCCAAAGAATTTTTGATTGGAAATCATGTTGAAATACTGTCTTTCAAAGGATGCTAACAAAGGGTATTACAGCCGTTAAAACTTGTGAGGTGCTCTAAAAACCCCCCAAACCCACATTTCATTGTGTGTAATTAACAATTTTATATTATTAATACTTTTATTTACTGAATCATATATCTTTGTTTTACAAATTAAAAAAAGACAGAGAAGAAACTCCAGAGCCTTCTCATGTGACATTAGAGCTCTTCTCCCATGGAAAATACAAATGAGACTTTGAAACATGAATTTCACCAGAAAAACAATCAGGACTCTTGGTCCCACAAGATGTAGAGTTTTAAGGGACAAAGGAGCAAGGCTATGATATGCAAGAGACAGTAACAGATTTTAGGGAGATAAGTAAGAGAGCTGTAGTATTACTCATTTTTTTTCCCCTAACCAATAAAATTTGCCAGAAGCAAAAAAGCATAATACAGAAAGGTGCTGTCAGCTTCCCATTCTCTTATTCAGACAAACCCTCAACACACAATATGCTTGACTCATCTCTGAACTCTTCTAGCTCAAGATACAAAAATGTTTAGATAATACAATGTCTGGGACACGGGTGCATTTTTTTTTTTTTTAACCAGGATACTTCATGACCTTCACTAACTCCTTCTTCTTACAAAGGCACTAATTAACTATTGTGAAGCAACAGTACTAGATACCAAGTTTTCAGGACAACTTTCAAATACACTTCATGTCTTTGTTGAGCAAAACTTCCACTGAAAATAGCAGGTTTTGACAACTAAAGCCATGCACTCAAGAAAACAGACAAACTACTTTATTAAGGTACTATCCTCAACTTGCAAGTAACAATAAAGCCTTGTGAAAAATCCCAGCTTCAAAAAGCAATATTTTATTCTCCACAGTGCAGGTGTCAAACAGCACCATCAGTTTTTTGCATCCTGTCCACAAAGCTACCCACAGATATGTTTATGCCTCTTACAGCAAGATACATTAAAGATCTGTTTCTGGTATTTTTCATAGAGGACTATGCTTTAGAGAAACAAGAGAAAGTTAAAATTAAAAGCCTGGGTTACAATTTTACTAACATTATTAAAACAGAAAGACTAAAGATCTCCTTCATTTGTACTTTTAAAATTCATTTCAGCATATAAATCGGATTTCCATCTTTATATGCAATTAGGAACGAAGACTATGGCTCATGCAGTAAAAAAAAAAAAAAGCTAAATTTCAGACTTACAAATTTGGGCTGTTCTACTCTTAGCTGGGATTCATGACATGCGTGATTTCCACATAAACCATATCACAGTATGATTAAGTCACGCAGTATATTGGATCAACTGCAATCAGAAAATGCCTAACTTTTGTCAACCCATTATAAGAATACTAAGTAACAGTAGCTGAATCACACCTCGCACTTCTTTCTCAACTTAGACCACAATGTTCAGACAAATGAACCCCTTTACCAGTACCAGGACTTGCCTATGAGTTATGGATCAAGAACACCTGATCCTTCTCTATTCCCTCGGATAGAGAGGATGTCTCTTTTTTCAAACAAAAGGTAGCACACCGCCACTTCCACCTTTAAGCTTCTGTATGGAAGTCTACTGCGTTGTTTTCACATAAAGCTTTTAGACCTTAATTTCATGACCAAGATTAAATGAAAACTGTTGACTGATCAGAGGCATTCAAAGAGAAAAGCTCAGAGCTCAAATCAAGGTGAAATTTCTTTCAACATCTAAATTGGATGTGTTACATAAGAAAGCTTTAAAATATTAAAGCCCGCTGCACATTTTCAAGAACACAAGAACCACTATGGATAACTTAAGCTTACTTCACTGTTTCTACATCAAAGATTCTCCATAATCTTCAAGAAGAATACGGACACTTAACACAGCATTTTTTGTATAGCAAGTTATGGGGTTTTTTTAAACTAATATTTTCTTCACAGCACAAGTACCATTTCAGGTTGTATTATGAACAACATAGTAAAAATCCAAAAGAAGGGATGCCTTAGAGCTGCGATTTGAAGAAAGTTGTAGTGCTTTTCCACTCCTCTTTAAAACCCAAAGCAATATACAATCCACCCACAGAAGAATTTAGGAAGTAGACCAATTATAAAATGCAGATTTTTGTGTATCTGTCATCATCACCAAACTTACTACAAACAAAACCGAAAACTAAACCAACTAGAGGAGCGTGTCTGTAACATTTGTGCAGCCCCTTCGGACACAATGGCCCAAACTGCTAACAGAAGAACAAAACAGGCTTTTTTTTTCTTTTTAAAATGGAAAAATATTTATTTCTTGCATTTCTGAATGCTAGTAAGAACTCCAGTCTCATTCATGAGCTCTGCAACAGCACAGTTCTGACACCACATCTCTCTTGCGATAAAGTATAGGTACAGAAGGCTGGAGCAACAAAATCGTTTTCCTGTGCAGTATTCCCCAAGGATTTTACTTCCCAGCGGTTTGGTCCTCACAGAGCAGAAAGGTTAGCTGTTTGGAAGTGAAAGATCACCTACTGACATCCCCACCACACGGGCTT
>NW_010100734.1:5480-7236 GCF_000699245.1 Pterocles gutturalis | reverse complement strand
CCGCGAAAGTGCCTTCATTGATAACACAAAGAATCTGGGATGCAACCCAAAATTATGGATTGTACTTGAAACAAGATGGTGAGATGAATCTGAAATCTGTGGCTGAGCACCCCCTGCATGTCTCGCTGGTAAGCTTTGAAAAAGCTGTGTTAGAGCTGAGCTGAATTCTGTGCTCTCTCAAGCTTGTTGAACTACATTTCCCAGGACACTTGTAGGTGGAAAAAAATGTGGAGGACCTGTCAGAAGCTACATCTTCTCCAGGAAGACAAATTGTTATTCCAGATGCATGCAATATACAGGACTGTGTGACTCACAGGATGAGTGAGCAGGCAAGGAGGAGAGGAGGGTTCTGCTGCAGTGGATAAATCTTCATTTCTGCTTAAACAGAACAATTTTGGAATGGGATCATTGAAAAAACAGACTCTTCAAGCCCCTCTTTTCTCCCCTTGGAATAGAATTATTTTTCAAATAAGGACATGCTTTTTACTGTAGCCTGTGTTCCTGAAATGCCTCCGTGTTTCATCTGGCACAACCCTTGGCTGATTTACTGAAAACAATAATTATTTTGCCCTTTAATTCAGCTTTATTCTGTTAAGAGCTTCTGCATTGCGAAGTCCTGTTTCAGTTTTCTGTGGGCAGGTTCATGGTGCAGTTTACATCACTGCACAACTCCCTGCTCTGGCCCAGCTGCTGCCTGAGTGCATCAGGGTCTCTCACCACTCTCCCTTCTTGCAGACAGCCCATGGCAAGCCAAGCTGGCAGAAGCTTGGTGGACCCTCTGCTTCCCTCACCTGGGCATCCTTTCTTTGTCTGTCTCACCAACGGTCTTGTGCACGGAGAAACAAGGAGATGAGGGCATTGCCCAAGGGGTTTAGCATCCAAGCAGATGTTAGTTTAGCACCCGGGCTTCTTGAAAATTCACAGATGAACTACTTTTCAGTAGAAAACAGCTTCTTGACTAAATCAGCATGTTTATGGAATGTGTCTGCTTTCCATGGATAAGTCCTCTTTTGCTGAAAATGGGGAAGTCCCAAACTAAAAAAGAATCCCGTTTGGAAACTCAGTTCCTGTAAAACACTGTGACCTGGGGTTGCCATGTCATGTGTCACTCCCTATTGTGCCTCCCCTTGGACCATGGACAGGAAAAAAAAACCTCCTGGGTCCCCAGGGCTGCTTCCTGCTCCCATAGCACCCTTGTTGCATAATCCACCTTCAGAGTAGTTGGGATTCTCTCCTTTATTCCTCCACCCACTAGGTTTTAAATATTTTTATTTTTTCCATCCTAAAATTATTCACCAGCCCTATATACCAGCTTGACTTTTTGTTGATGTTGTTCTGTATATTATAGCGCTCTCCTCTCTCTGGTGTTTACCTCCCCTGTGTTGTGGCGGTAAGCAATCATACTTGTTTTCAGTCTTCATTTTGCAAAATCAAACTGAATGTTCTCCTCCCTGTTTTACCCTGCTAGTTCTTTTCTGCACTTCTCTTCTTTTAAATTAATCTTCCATGAAGCAGGACTGAACACAGTACTGCGGATGAACTTGCACAGACAGCAGAACTGATATTTCTTTCATGCAGCTGGAAACACACCACATCACAGATCCTAGGATTTTCACTGGGATTCATTATCATACCGCAGCCAAAGCAGGTCTTGGACTTTCATCTAAAGCAAAGGATAGGAGCAGTAATCATTTGGCCAGAATCTCAGATGGTGGGGGGATTTCAGAGTTGAAATAACTTGGTTTTCAGAGAAAAT
>NW_010100734.1:0-5449 GCF_000699245.1 Pterocles gutturalis | reverse complement strand
TTGTCTATACATTTCCCCTCCCCCCCCCCCCCCCCCCAAAAAAAAAAAAAAGGAAAAGGAAAAAAAAAGCAACTAATATTTACTTCTGAAGAAAACTCTGAGCTGCAGATCTCCCCTTGGTACTAGCTTTCAGGGTGGTGAACAAGCCCAGTAAATAAGGCTGTAAAACCTGTACAAAATCAGATCAGCAAAACTTGCCTCTGGTGTGACTATGAGTTTTGGTTGGCTCCAGGATGCAGTTTCCACCAAAATTTTTATAGGTGCTTTTTCAAGGCAGTTTGAGCAGGCTTCAGCTGGGATGCTTTTACTGTAAATCAACTTGTCAAATGCCATTCATTCTCAAAGTACTGACCTTGTAAAAACAAAGTTTTCTTGCAAACTAACAGAAGCTCATAGCCATGGTCCACTCTGGTTAAGGCTTCACAGTATTTTGAGTTGGAAGACATGTGCAAGCACTTTTTTCCCCTCCCTAGTTACACCTGAAAAGGGGTGAATGATTCTGATCATAATTTGCCAGCTGGTGCCTCATCTTTGAGGCCACCAAGTTTACTTGCAACAGTCAGGGTAAAGGTCTATGTTTTGTCCAATTTCCTCATTGCAAAATCTTCAGCAAACAGAATAGTTTTGGTGGATTTTTGAAGGGGCTTTGAGCATTAGTTGTATCAGCAAAATTGGGCAAGTCCTCAGGGATGCTGTGGAGCAGCTTCTTTGAAGGGAGAGCTTGGGCTTTTACAACTGTAGTGCAGAGAGGAAATGAAAATTACTGAAGAGCAGAAAATCCTGACTGCTGTGAATAGCCAGCCCAGCTGACTTGTCTGGATTTTGCTGCCAGCCATCTCCTGGGTGGGCAGCAGTTAGCTGCTGGCTTTGCCTGAGAGAGGGCTGTGACATTAAGCTCATGTGCGTAACAAAGACAGTTCATCAACAGATGAATGTTGTAAATATGAAACATGGAGCATATTGCCCTTACCAAAATATGACAGGAGAAAACCCTTTTATTTGCCCTCCCATTTTTTCTTCCCTTCCGCTGTTCTCCATGGGGAATCCTGGAAACTCTTCCCTGCTTTCTGACAGTTACCTGGAGAGACTGGCACTCTTCAAATAGCAGCAACCCAAACATGGTATACTGCAGCCTTTCCCCAAAGTCCAGCCCAGAATCAAGAGCTCAGATTCTCTTTTCAGATTACTTAAGTTTAAATCTTCACTTCTGTCTAAGGCTGCTATGTTCCTGTATGTTAGCTGAGCTCACACAGCATTGTCCCATGGGGGTCCTATGGATCTTTAAGCATGCTGCAGTCCTGCCAGCTGCTGCCTGGATCTGCCTGGTTTTAAAAGTGTGTTCACATTTCACCAAGCATCACTTTTAGGACCACATAGCTCACTGTGAGATAGGGTAGCAATGCTCTTCTCTCTCTTGGGAGAGCTGTTGATCTTTAGCAGTTTAGTTGTTAAGGTTGGCCACAACCTGAGGTAGGGGCTGAGAATGGTGAGAGAAAGAGGGGACAAACATTGCTTATCTGTTTGTAAAGCTCATTGCTATTCTCACAGGGTTTCCAATGAAGAAGTATTATTCTGCTGTAGGCTTATTACCTTTTTTGACACTCTGACCTTCCCATGCTTTCATATTTCAACTGTTTCCTTTGCTTATGAGTTCTTTACAAAATGTCCCAGCAGCTGATGTTGGGTAAAACACACAAGTCTCTGTAATTTTTGGGACCTGATGCGTTGCGCTTCCCTGCTCTGTGTCAGTGTGACCGCATACGTCACCCAGCATAAGTTCTAACCGCTCTGAAACGTGTCTGTCTCGGAGGCGAAACTATCCATGCAGTGGGGGTATTAAAATGTGTATGCTCATGAGTGTCAGCTCTCACTATAACCTCTAATAACTAGAAATGGGCTTAAGAGAGAAATGTTGTGTATACAAACTTCATAACCAGGTTGTCTGCACAGCCTGAGCATGCAAGCCCCATCAAGAAGGCTTTGCTATGCAATCCTAGGACTAGTTTCTCAAGAGAAGTGCCTTCTGGAAAAATGGACCTGTTCCCTGTCCTGATCTTCACAGCAGCCTGTGCCTTTTACCTCCTATTTTACTTCTAGCCCTGATCCAAAACTTGTCATCAGTCTATGAAACTAATGGACTTATGCCAGATCTCCCCTGTTAAGATGGGATCGAGAAGAGGATGTTGTTCCTAAAGTATGACAAGCAGATTTCCCTAACCAGTGGGAACAGTCCTGGAACAGAAACCCTTTCTACACCAACCCAAAGACAGTCTTTGAAGCGCAATTTTGCTGAGATTTTGGAAACAAGCACATTGGTGTTTTGGTTTTCTTTTGTCCAGGCCAGGATTTTCCTTGGGCCCCTCCTATTGATGTGGCAGGAGAATTGAAGGCAGGGGACCTGGTGTGAGATTAGAAACTGCATGACAGCAGTTGCCAGGCCCAGAGGACATGTCTCTGCATCCCTGCTGCTCGGTTGGTTGTGAAGCCATGGTTGCCCTAGGCCACCAAGTAGAATTTTCTTTTGCTGCCTTGCAACCATCATCTTCTGCCACAGGATGGGGATGTAAGCACGGGTTTAGGCGAGGTATGGAAAGGCTGCTTTGCCTGAAGACATGCTTCTCCGTAATCCTCCCACAGGTCCTTTTGTTGCTATTACTTGGAGGGTGCATACTGGCAAGAGACATTAATTCATAAATAACAGCTGGTGGTCTGCTTTGCTATTATTGAGGGATGCTTGGGTCTGAAACAGTTCTGTTTCTTATCTTTATTGAAATTAAATTGTGTTTGTGATGTAGTTGACCGTAAACCATTTGAGCTCCTTGCAAACTCCATGTCAGATTTTAAATCATTGTGGCAATAGTAAGAGGCAAACCTCTCTAAAAATACCTGTGTGAATTTATGTCACTAGACAGAGATGAGTGAGCTAATGATTGGTTAGTTAAGAGCTGACTATTGATTTAGTCAGCTAAATCAATTCTAAACTTATATAAGCTGCTTTATTTTCTGTTTTCAACATCAAATACCCACAAATGTTCTGTTCCAAGTGCCCGAGGGAAGAAATCCAGGCTAAAACGTGGCTGGGGCAGGCCCTTGCCCTGCAGATCTGATGTTGAGCTGGAAGCGGTTGGCAGCTTGGTTGAAATGAGTAACAGGCTGCATTTCATAAGATAGCAATGGGCAGCCCCTGAAAAGTTTTGGTAGAAAGTATTATGTTGTATATATATTTATTTTCTTTATGTTGCTGTAACGAAGCCTCCCATTCCGTCTGAGCTAAGAGCGAGTGTTTAGCATACTCAGCAGTTCATTTAGCCAGCATTTTCCTGGGCCTTACCACCTCTTGCAAGTGGTTGAAAGGGGCTTGAGCACCCAACATGCCATCTTGCATCATCCATGTAGAGGTAATACATCCTCCCATCACCAGTTTGGGACCACTGATATCATTGCGAATAGCTCTCATCACTCTCACAGCTCTGTTCCAGGATATGTTCATCTCAGTGGCAGCTCTACAGAGGTCAAGCACTGCAGCACTTTGCTGAATTTTCTGTTTACAGTGATCAGGGGGGTGTTAGAAAAGCAAAGAAGAGGAAGAAAATGAAACTTCAAGTACCAGAAACCATAAACTTTGAAAAAATATTGCCCCCCCAAAATACTATATCAAAATACAGGTGCTGGACATTCTTCTTTCTTTGCCTACAGTAAAAAAACTAATTTATATAAAAATAATTTTCCTGTTTATCAACACTGATTATTTCTGTGCTTTCTTTTACAGTACTGTTCATATAATAAAGTATTTATCATTTGGAATATTCTATGTTCGGAGAAGTCATAAGTAGTGAGTGCTTCCAACAAATACTGACCTTTTCTAGAGGAAATTTTGTATAAATAATGTGGGATATCATAGATAACATTATAATGTTGAGCAGCAGAACATTATTCAGACTTGATTAAACTGTAAACTGTGTTTCATGAACAAGAATTTGGGTCTTTACTTGAGTGTGATAACTTTCATATCAGATTTCTCCTTCCTACATTCTCCCCATGCCTTGAAGGATAAAGATGCTGTGAAGACATTCAAAACTCATCCTCCCATTTCTGTAGGGTTTGCATTGGGAAAGAGCCACACAACAAAGCCCTGCCTCATCTTTCAGTGAAAGAGCTCTCAAAAATGCCTGTTTTAATTTTCTTTTCTCCATGTGCTGCCCAGTGTTTCTTTTGGTGTTTCTGCATTTGGACAATGCAATGAAGTGAAAATTACCTAGCTCCTAGTCTCTTTCACTTCTGGTTTTCATGCAGAAGTACCAGGTAGCAATGTATTTGTTTGCAACAGGAAACAAACAAGAACAAAAAAATACATTTATTTTAGATATGTAAGATGTTTCCTCTGTTTACAAGAAAACCATCCTGTGGAAATTCATCCTTCTTTTGACTCCCAAACCCAGAGTACTTTGGTGTTACTGGAGGTCCGGTGTTACTGACCGCTGGCAGGCTCAGCCTAAATCCTGGCGCCATTGCCAGCCTCTGCTCATCTTTCTTTGTAATGCAGGCACAGGCTGTGTTACTGGGAAGTAAAATCCTCAGGAGCAGTTTGGCTGTCAGGCAGCTTGCACTGCATTTAGGCAGAAACTGCGTGACACGCTTCGTGCTTTTAGTCTCCCACCTATGTTTAACTACCACCGTGATTTTCAGTATGACTTTCTGCAGGCGTAGGGGTTTCCCTGGGCGAAGGTGAATTGCTGTGATACAGATTGCTTTAGTCTCCCACCTATGTTTAACTACCACTGTGATTTTCAGTATGACTTTCTGCAGCCGTAGGGGTTTCCCTGGGCAAAGGTGAATTGCTGTGATACAGATTGTCCAAGACCACAACCTATATTATCACAAGTCCTGCAACGGTACTGTTCTCTGTACAGTTAATTTTGACAAATTCTCAAATGTGAAAGTTTTGCACAGGCATGTTTCCTTTGTAACTGGGTAAACTTGAAGAAGCCTGGTATTATTTTAAGTAACTTGTTAATTAGTATGACTCTCTCCACCCCATTAACTCAGCAGGCTGGTAACCCCACTGCTTAAGTATATGTTAATTTTGCACTTAGCTGTTTGATAGGTATTTGTTTTTTCTTGGTTTCTTATCCTTATAGTTGCATTTTACTAAGCCAAACCCATTCAGTAATCCTTCAATACTTCACATAGATGTCTTGATAGAAGTGAATCACATGCATTTTATTGCATGTGTGGGTTTTTTTTTGTTGTTGTTTTTTTTTTAAGAAAGGGTGTCTTGTTATTGCTCTTTGGATGAGAAGGTCCGGTTAGTTACACAATGGTAGAGAAACCTGTCAGCCAGATGCATTGGTCTGGCAATTTCCAGCTGCTCTTGCATGCTTCTTGGTTTCTCTCCTTCTCTCACCTGCAGCTGCCAGGTCTTACACCATGCTGGTCACCAGAGCATGCC
>NW_010100733.1:0-17971 GCF_000699245.1 Pterocles gutturalis | reverse complement strand
GCATCTGGAGCAAGACATGGTGCATGTACATTTAGAAACTATTTTGCAAAATCTCTGATAGTTAAAAGAAGTTCCCACAGACAGCTGAGAATGAATCATGAGAGAAAGTCTGTAACATTCTCCTGTCTTTGAAGTCTTTATAGTCTGCACTGGAAATGCTTTCAGCCAACACAAACTGACAATTTCTGATTTTAAATTTAGCTATCTAGCTGAAAGTACATTCAAAATGTTTTTTAAAAAGAAAAGAAAAATATGCTCTTGTTTGCTTTGTACTGCCAGTCTTAAGGATGTGGATATCAAACAAGAAAGAGCCTACAAACAGAATGAAGGGTTGAGGTCCTGCAAACTGCATGATATCCAAAAAACTGCTGACCCGGATGGAGTTCGACTGAATCCTATAAGTGATCTTGATTTACAGTGTTAGTGTAGGGTCACACTGGAACTGTTTATAGTCTTGAAGCCCTATGGCGAGACTCATAGAATCATAGAATCATAGAACTGTAGAATCATAGAATCATAGAATAGTTTGAGTTGGAAGGGACCTTTAAAGGTCATCTGGTCCAACTCCCCTGCAATGGGCAGGGACATCTTCAACTAGATCTGGTTGCTCAGAGCACCATCCAACCTGACCTTGAATGTTTCAATGGATGGGACATCTACCACCTCTCTGGGTAACCTTTTCCAGTGTTACATTACCATCATGAAAAATTTATTCCTTATATCTAATCTAAATCTACCCTCTTTTAGTTTAAAGCACTACCCTTTGTCTTCCAGAGTCAGAGGGGAGGGGAGGGGAGGGGAGGGGAGAAATGAGAAGCGAAGCGAAGAGAAGAGGAGAAGAGAAAGAAGAGAAGAAGAGAGGAAAAAGAAAAACAGAAAGAAGAGAGAAGAAAGAGAAAATGGGAAAAGAAAAGGGAAAAAAGATAAAATAGAGAAGAAAAAAGGAAAAATAAAAATAAAAAAGGAAGAAAGGAGAAAGAGAAAATGTAAAAAAAAGAAAGGTTTATATCTACGTTAATGCAACTGGAAGAGACCTGGGGAAAGGATCAGGATAAAAGGGACCTCATACTGAAGCAAGATACAAGTGTCTATCTTAAGCTGAGAGCAGGTCTCAGTACAAGCAGTTACAAAGCAATGCCCGTGGAGTCACATAACTTTAATTATACCTCCATCTTCCTCAAACATGACACATGCTCATCAGTGACTAGAAAAATCAAGTGGTAATGTCTGCTGTTAAAATTACTTCAGTTCTGTTGCCAAACTCCTGTAGCATATCAAATAGAGCAGAGCACATTACTTTGCAACAGTCCATTCCTCCCTCCTTTAAGACTATGTACCTTCAACTTGGAAAGATAAGCATTAACACATTATACCCTGAGTTTCCTTATTCTGAACACCTGAATTCCTAGTAAATTGTTAGTTCCATTTGGCTCAGCAGTATGGCTAGAATTTCTCTGAAGTCATTAAACTGCGGATTGGAAATTAATCTTCCTATACATCTGGGATACAAACTGTCCAAGACCTTATGAAAATTGTTTTTTCTTTTTGTCTTCAGTCTCACAAAACAGAAAGGGAAAGATCTGTGACAAATACATTTCACTTAAACATAGACAAGCCAGCTCATATTTTTTTTCCTATTTCGTTTTTGGTTCTGTATTTCTATGGTCTTCAGATTTTCTTCTGTGCAGAAAATCAAGCCTAGATACGAGTTTCTAGATTCCACTTAACTTCAGAACAATTTTTGTCAAGATGCCTTTTGAAATATCATTCTTTCAACAAAATGAGTCAGTTGACAAATTCTAGGTGAGCAGGAGCTTAGCTGAAGTGGCTTGGAGTGCCTTGGAAATAGAGTGCCACAGAACAGAGAAACAATTAAAAAAACATTTTGCTCCAAGCAACAGGAAGTGATTTTTTTCTTAGCACAGACAGAGATGTCAGGACTTCTGAATATGCTGTTGTGGATACATTCTTAACAAACAGGTTACTTCCTCTGAAAAAGTTGACCAAACCTGAGACTTCCCCTATAGGAACCAACAGGGAAACAGAAGGCCTCAGGCATTCCACAAAGCTAGGTTCTTGTTAGGGAGATTGATTGACTTAACAGAAATCCAAAAGCTTGCAAATGTGCTACAGGGCAGACTCCCATTTAATGCAAGTTTCTCGGAGTGAATGGACCAAATTTTTCTTGTACAATTTTGCTGAAGTTGCACCAATATCAATAAAGTAAGATTCTACCTCCTGCTCTGTATTTTATTTTGAATTAAAATACTAAATACAGGAAAATGGAGAGTGTGGGAGAAGGAAGCAAAACATATGACAATAAGTCTCATAGAACAGGAAAGAATTAATGTAGCTTTCTTCTCAAATCAAAATCTGCTGAATTTGTTTATGCTATCATTTTCCTCATGTCTACTTTAACATAAGAAATGGAATTGTTTCTGTGCAGAAGTATCCTAGAGATAGGATATTCCAAATTCTTAACAACTGTCTGTCTTGTGCAGGAAATTATTGTGAGAAAAGATTTAACCCAGGAATCAGTCCAACACAATGCTGTCAAACCACCCAAAGGCCACTACAATTTTCTTCCTTTAGCAAGAGGTTTTTTCCCTTGCATTTGTCTGAGTCTTCTGAGCAGTGAAGTGAAAACTCATAGCATCTCTACAAACAGAAATTCTGAGTTTGATGCATCTGTGCAACAGCATGTGCTTTCATCTGCAATGCAAACAGTTCTTCATCCTCCAGCAGGAGGAGAATTGGCAGCAAGCTATAAAGAGAATTTCCACTCATCTGTCTGGTGAACCAGGCCTCCAAGGAAGCAAAGAAGCAAGGCTCTTCTGTTTGCCTGTTCCCTCCATCAAGAACAACTGAGTAGGTTGACATTTTCAACCAACACATGGAGTTGGAGCCCCCAAAATGTTATTACTTATCAATTTGGGACTACATCAAAAAGAGCTATATTGAAAATATATTATTTAAACTGCAAAAGCAAGTATGCAAGTGCTAGGAACCAGTAGAAGCCTGTTCCCTGTAGAATCTAAATTCAAGCTTCTAGCACATTTCTCCTACACAGTGAGAAAAACTAACACTTTGCAGAAGTAACATCCTTCTGTGTAACTAAGAAAGTATATCAAAGGAAGTTACAGCCCCTCACTACCCTTACGCACACATAAACACATGCCTACCCTCTTCTCTGCTTTTCCAAGCTTCCTGCATGCAGCAGGCATTCCATGTGCAAACCCCTTTCCCAATACACTCTGGTGGAGCCAGATGACTGTAATATCAAAAATATCTAAAATATGCAAATGTACATATCTGTGACAAAACCTTTTATTTATTTTATGCCACAGGTGCAAACAGCAGAGATGACACAATTCCCTGGAGTTTTTATATCCCAGACATAATAGATTCTGAACTAAAACATCTTCCATATTTCTATTGCAACTTTTTTATGCATTCACAATAACTTTGTAAAAAGAAATCTTTTAAAAGTCAGGCAGAAATATTGGGTTTTTTCTTATTCTTATGTGTTGCTTTAGAATAAACAGGACATAACAAATATGAGATCACTGCACATCAGAAATTTGTATGATCATTTTTTTAAAGAAAGTATTTCTATAAGATGGAAGCTGTTTGAGGTTTTTCTTTTTATGTCTGTGAACGTTATGTTTTAGCTACATTGAAATAAATTTTAAATATCTTAAATGGAATTAAGTTGCATTAATTTTATTGTCAACAGTAATAATAAAACGAAACACTCGAATTTACAGTTTATAGCCACTGTAGTAAATATTTTTGTTAAGGGTATATCAGGAAAAGGTCAATTTTTACACATGGATAACTTGAATCTGTATTTCAGATTCATATGTTTTAGTCCCTGCAGCAAAACTTTCAACTGAGCAGAAAATATTTTTCCAATGAGCCATTTACTAAAACAATCACATAAGTGTAGTTCTAACACTGCATGAACTACCACTGTGATAATTTGCCATGATTTAACTTTCAAATTTGAAATTGCTGACATGATGACAAAAATGACAAATAACAAGAGCAACTGCATTACAAAAAAGGGCAGCATTCTTTTTGTAATTGTCACAGAATTGTGTCAAATGGACATTTAGCTCCTGTTGTGGATAATTATCCCATACCTTTGTTTGATTGAAGTTTCACACTGTGTATGATAATTTACAGCTCTTGGAGAACAAGTGTCACCTGTCCAGAAGAGTATATTTCCAGTCCTAGATAGTCTTTCATGTTATTACTTAAGTCTTCATTCCCAACATTTTGGTTTGCACATCAGGTACTTTTTCCATTATTTTTTCCCTTTTGTATTTACATTGTATTTCTAAATGAAAGAGCCTTTAGTAACCACAAAGTATGAGCAGTTTCTCATCTTCTTTTAGAATATTATTTTGAAAATTAAGAAACAAAAGAAAAAATAAATTTCATATCTTATTATTTATTATTATTTAATGTAAAGATTTCTTAATATTGAGTAATCCTTTTCAGTCATTAAAAAAAATATTGATTAAAGACACTTTCCTACCTACAATTAAAGAATGTATATAGCTTGCCTGAGAAACAGGCATCCTTAGTTTCGTGAGATATTGTTATCCCTTTTTAAAAATATAACATACCTGATCTAGTAAAGAACTGCAAATATGTTAACAGGGGATCTAAAGACATGACATGCTTTACAAATTACTAAAGAAAAAACTTTTGCTTCCTGTTAAGTCCTATTCTAAATAGTCTGAGAAGCTGCACTAAAAACAAGTTTGTTTGTGGGAGTAGGTTTTTTTCTTCATGAAAGACTGTACTTCTTGAAAAGAATTTACATCAGAACTTTCTTCATTTTCCAAGCTGTAAGGTAACCAAATTAATTTTTAAAGAGGAAGATAAAAAAAAAAAAAAATCTATCAAAACTATATTCTGAGGGAAAGTAGGCTTACAAAAATCCAACAAAAAAGTCAAACAAAAACTCCCAAGTTTTTATCCTGAAAAGTGACTTCTGAATGCACTCAAACCATCTAAAAAAATAGAAGCTTAAATTACTGAAGATGTACTTCCCCTCAGAATATGAACATATATTTGAATATAACCATTCTGAATTTTAGAATTTTTAACATTTCCATTTCATTGGTATTTTAGATAGGATGGGAAAAAACAAAGTTGCTTTCTGATAAACTGATATAAATACATTAACTATCTTTGATGGAAAGGAACCTGATATAACTATTCTTTTGACTTAATAAACAACATGCATGTGAAAATTTGAAATGAATTGAACGTTTGAAAAAATTTATTGCTGGAGGAATTTTTTTAATTTCCCATTTGTTTGCTTATACATATTCAAGGTTGTTATCAACATATTCTCTTTTCACACACCTTATTAAACATTAGATACATAAGAACCTGCTTTTCTTATGCACAAAACTATCAAGAAATAAACTTTTAAAGAAATGAATCTTACTGTGATATTCACCTTTTTGCAGTTTATGACAATATAATGATGAATTGTCTTGCAGTAACACTCACTGAAGTCATGAAAGGTTAATAACTCATTTAAACATTCATTACATGTCCCTATCAAAGTCATCTTAATTTCACAAAGACATCTAAGTTTCTCTTTAGGGAAACACTCTCTCAGGATTCAAGTGTGATTCTTTATTAGCAAAATGGCAAGTGCAAAGTTACATGTCAAAACCCTGACTGATGATGCTACAAATTGGTTCTTCCACCAAAGTAGAAGACTTTAAATTACTGCTTTTTAAAGGTGTGCTCCCTCAAAGGCAATTAATGTGTCAGTTGTCAGTCAGGATTATTTAATTTCCCAGTGAGGGCTAAGAAAATGGGCATAACAGATTGATGAACAGAACATGGCGCTGACCACAAGAGAATCGTAATAATGCTGCAGGTTTTCTACCTTTACTGAGTCTAAAATTTAAGAAGTGAAAGTTCAGTGCATCTGTAGTATTTGGAAAGTTCTTAAAAAAAACCCCAAAACACCTCAAAAAACCCCCAAAAATTAGCTTCCTAGGAACATACTTTTCCTAGGCATTTATAACTTTTCCCATGCAAGTCAGAAATAAGCATGATAAAATTGCTATTTGCAGTACACCTTTTTTGTTATTTATCTTTTTAACAAGCTATGCCCTGGACAGCTCTATCTCGGCATGAACAATACTGCACCTAAAAGTTGTAAGCAAACAGGTTTTAAATATCCTTCATACAGTAATTCAGGACAGTGATTTTAAACTGGTATCCTGCGCCTTAAGAATCTCATAATGTTATGAAATCAGGACTCTGCATCTACATTATTAATTTTTCCTAGTTCAAATCAGAAGTGTACTTCAGAAGTGAACCTTCAGTTTGAATCCATTTGAATGCTGTTCTGTTCACACTGTGCAGCATTCTCGGATGGATCAATAAAAATCAATAAAATGATTCATCAGCTGGATCCCTTATGGACAAAGTTGGAAAATGCAATCCAGGATGCCTAATGCACTCTAACTGTTATCAGTCATTCAGACCATACTAAAGCCAGCCTGAGGTATACTCTCAGAAATAACAATAGTGTGGACTTCAGGTTCTCTGCAGCAACTATTAGAGTGTATAAATCTATTCTGATTGAACCACATCATTTGCTTATGTACACATAGCTCAGATCTTTCCTGCTGGTGTTTCACTGATCATATAGGCAGTTTTCCAATATGCAGGTATCTCTGCACACAGGCAAGGAGCACTGTAACTGAAGTAAATTCAGAGAAGTTATGGAACAGAGGCCATACAGAACAACTTCGGTGTGGAAACAGTAATCCCAGTTATGTTTTCCTCCTTGCAAGTCCTGATGACTTAAAAAATGAAACAGCATAAAAACATAACCCTGCCTTTCAACAGGATAAATGTTTGCTGTGTACACAGATGGGATTAGATAAACCCAGAGGGGTAACTTACAGATAAGCACATGTCTAAGTTTTCTAGAAAAATTAGGCCATATGCAATAACATTCTATTCTCCGAATAAACATGATCAACCAATTTGCTGTCCTGACATTTGTCAGATTAAAATTTGCAGCATGTGATATTACTTACATCTATTGTTTTTAATTTTATTGATTCACGATTCAATTTTTCAGCCTTCCAGTAACAAAATGCAGTGTTTCCAAAGATAGTAAAACAGATTTAAGTAATTTCATTTTAAACATCTTAAACATGATGAGTTGTTTGAGAAATTATTACCAGAGGAACATAATCTTCCCTTGAAACTGAGGCTGTTGTATAACAGAGTGTAAAAAATAAGGTGTCTCTGTGTATTCTCCTCAATCAGACATTTTATATCAGAACAGGGACCAAAACATTCTACATGCATTTCTCTTGTATGACAAGTCCTTATCTAAGCAGTGACATGAAACGATTAAATACATGTGATGCTGTTACTTATTTAATAACTATAACATTTAGAAAATACAGAGGGTTGTAAACTGAAAAATAGATAAGACAATATAAGTTTAATTTTTCACACTGGAGCTCTTTTGTTCTGCTTGACCAAGACGTAAAAGAAACTACCATTTAATTTTCTGCTTTCTCCCTTCAAAGACTTCTAAGAAAGATTGGATATTTGAAATGTAATGTAAATGACATAGATTTTGGTAAGCCTTACAGAAGGCCATATTGCCATAAAGAAAGAATGCATTATCTTTCAATAATCTAGGCCAAAAGGTATGTAGACACTAACATACTGCTTTTGCAAACAGGCCACAAAGAGCCTTTTACTTGTTCAAAGACATAGCCATCACAAGAATGCATAAATAAAGATCATGTGTCCAGGGAAGTGTGTAAAACAGATGCTCTTGAAGTATCTATCCACTAAGGATATAATCATAGAATAATTTATACAATATATTAATTTCATATATTTAAGCATTTTAAAAGTATTTTTAAGTGTGAACAACAGGATTGTATAGAAGCACACAATTCTTTAGAAAAATACTTAATTGAATAGGGATACTATTCATGTTGCACTGGTACCAAGAGCTGTCTGTTTTCTGCAAGCTTCTCTTATTTCCAAGTTTGATTAAAAGGTCATTTTTTAACAGAAAATTGTACCAAATTAAATTTATTTGCATGTCTTTATATTTTATTAATGTTTATATTCAGTTATATTGTGATCTGCATGTTAGTATACTGTCACAGTCTTTATATCTCATTTCTAGAACACGGTACATGGCTGACAAGGACTGAAAGCCACTCTCAATACACTTGGTCATGTGTATTAAAATATTTAATAACATTTTTCTTACTGGAAGGTTTGTCTGAAGAAGTACTGTTTTCTGAATCATCTCTGTTGTGGCATCTGACTCACTTTAAAATTCATTTTTATCTGAGTCATTCTTTTTGCAACTTGACAGAATAGCTTGAGCTATCGTTAAAGATAGAAAACATGTTTTCAGTTCCTCAGCATGTGAAAAGTTCCTTGCAAGATAACAAGGTTTTCTCTTGTTTGTTTCCTCCTATATTAAAGGCGATCTTGTTTTCACTGCACTAATCTCCATGTATTTACTCAGTTTCTCATAAAAAATAATCCAGATTTAAAGCTCTTAGAAAATAAATATAAATCCCTGACTTCTGCACTTGTACTTCCTTCTTGTGGCAGATTTTGTGTTGTTCCCTTTCTGAAACGTAAAATTTACTCCATGGATAGAGAGCAGCTCTGAGAAGAAGGACTTGGGGGTATTGGTGGATGAGAAGCTCAACATGAGCTGGCAGTGTGCGCTGTCAGCCCAGAAAGCCAACCGAGTCCTGGGCTGCATCAAAAGAAGCATTAGCAGCAGGTCAAAGGAGGTGACTCTCCCCCTCTACTCTGCTCTCGTGAGACCCCACCTGGAGTACTGTGTTCAGATCTGGAGCCCCCAACGTAAAAAAGACATGGACCTGTTGGAGAGAGTCCAGAGGAGAGCTAGGAAATTGGTCAGAGGGCTGGAGCACCTCCCCTATGAGGACAGGCTGAAAGAGTTGGGATTGTTCAGCCTGGAGAAGAGAAGGCTCCGAGGAGACTTAATAGCAGCCTTCCAGTACCTGAAGGGGGCCTACAGGAGAGATGGGGAGGCACTCTTTATCAGGGAGTGGAGTGATAGGACAAGGGGTAATGGGTATAAGCTGAAAGAGGGTAGATTTAGATTAGACATTAGGAAGAAATTTTTCACTGTGAGGGTCATGAGATACTGGAACAGGTTGCCCAGAGAAGCTGTGGATGCCCCATCCCTGGAGGTGTTCAAGGCCAGGCTGGATGAGGCTTTGAGCAACCTGGGCTAGTGGAGGGGGTCCCTGCCCATGGCAAGGGGGGTTGGAACTCAATGATCTTTAAGGTCCTTTCTAACCCAAAACATTCTATGATTCTATGATTCTGTGATCCACAAGAGCAGAGGAACTTCTTTGCGAAAAGATGTAGCTGCAGCAGACCACAGTTGCACTCTGAAATCAAACGGATGGAAGGGTCCTTCCGCTGCTTCATGGCTATGCAAAAGACTTGCATGTCTTTAGAATTATCAACAGTAAACCAAAAAGTTTTTGGAAAAACAAGTTTTCTCTGAGGGTTTATGCAACACCCTTGGGCTGGGGTGGTATTCTGCCAGACGGTCATTGTCCAGAGTGACATGAATGCTGCCAGTTTTTGTCTTATTCCATGAAAGAATCTTGCAGGCCTGACACAGTTTTTGCATTTAACAGCTTTCCTGAAATTCTACCTTTTAGTTCAACGTATTCCAAAGACAGTGTCTCTCGTGACCAAAATATTCTTTATCTTCAAATACATACCTGACTAGAAAGCTGGTAGAAGGAATAGAAGAAAGAACGAGGCAGTAGTTAAAAAAGAGTGTTTTTAATACATTGTTATAAACTAAACTCTCATAAATACACTTTTTATTACATGTAGTTTTCCTTCAGAAAAAAGTGGAATTTCCGCCATCTCAACAGTAAGCAAATCACTGGGGTTTGCACACAGCTCAGGAACCGAACATCTACTATGTTCTTGTTTCTGGACTGTCTCTGGGTATTGTTTCTGGACATTGGGACTAAGGATGCTGCAGTCTTATGAACTCTTTCCTGCTGTTGAAGCTCAGACAAACACGACCTCTGTGGCATCCTTTCAACTGGCATGACATCTCTGACTTTGTATCTGTCCTCCTCTTCAGGACTAAAATAATTCTCTATTATTTCTAAACTGATAGAGCAACCATTTATGGAAATGTGAAACCAGTATAATTGGAGCACCAAGTAGATTTTCTTCCAGCACTGTAAATGTTTTGTGTGTTTTCATAGTCTACTTAAATGCAGGAAACAAGTTCTGATCCCACTGAAGCCAGGAAACTACTTGTCCTTGGATTCAGTGAGAGAAGAAATGACAGGAGACAAGGCAAGGAAAGGAGAGGAGAGAGGAAATTATTGTGTCACTGTTCAGACACAAATATTAAATTAAAACTATAAAAGGGAAGGTACTGCTGGGAAATCACACGCTACGCAGATTAAAATGCATTTGTTTAAATTGCCTAACTTTCCTGACACTATTTAAAGAGCTTTAACTTATTATGAAAACACAAAAAGAAACTGGAAAGCCTTTGAGGATTTAATAATAAAGCACACTTTTCCCTCCAATGTTTATTACACATGTTAAAAAATTTACTACAATGCATATTTAAATGAGTTTTAAGAAATTGTAAATAGGAATGACAGAAATGCCAAAATCTGCAACCACAAGGGGTTGCTCCTTCTCTGGTGATATTTCTCTGCAGGTCAAAGATGAAGGAGATAATGAATTTGGAAAGCAGATTGCCCCTTTCCATTAGTGTCAGGAGGGTCAAGGAAAGGGAATATGCATAAGATAATACACAATTTGTTTAATTTGTTTCTCTTATCTTCCCCGGACTGGGAAGCGATAGGTCCTTTTACAAACATTTCAAAAAGAATCACACAAACTTTAGCTATCAGGGGTATGGTCCCTAGTCTGTTTATTACCTTGTCATCTAAATGTTTGTTGCTTAATTCTGCACATTTACTTAGCCAGGGAGATTCATTTGGTAAGACCAAAGCTGCCTAGCAATGACCTTAAACTTATGGAAAATTTAACAGTTCTGAAGTCAGCCTCTGAATTATCAAGGAACTGGAGGAGCAGTGATCAAGAGAAACCTGTACTTTTAAATGTTCAGAGCAGACATAAAACAGTGTAATTGTAGAGCAGAATAGAATGTGAGAGGAAGTGTGCCATGAGGGAGGCAGGAAGTGGTGAGCATGACGCAGGGATGCGAGTTGAGTGGCTGACAGACTAATGAAGTGTTCGAAGCACTAGATTATTAGATATTTTGAGGTGAGGTTTTCTTAATCTCTCTTGCAAAACAGCTCTGCTAATAAAATACATAATGATCCTTTCTTACTAGTAGTTAGCCAGACCACTGGACGATGATAAATATTTTAGATTTTCACCAGCTGAATAGACCCATTATACACTTGTGCCTGAAGTTCAAAACTTCCATCTAAACCAGGCTTCTTCCCCTAGATGCTGTCAAAAACCCAAACGAAATCAAATCAAACCAAACCAAAACGAAGCAAACAAAAAAACCCCAAACAAAACCAAGAAAACCTGGCTTTTGTACCATGCACAAGGATATCATTCACAACCTGGGATTCCAGGTGGAGAAAAGCACCCATAGTGAAAGATCATTTAAATTCTTGCATTCTACACTCAGGAAAGCAACTGAATCCTAAACCTTCTTGCACTTAACTCAGCTTTATCAGATTCCCAATTAACAAATCACTGAGAATCTCATTCTGAAGTGCTTACTCTCCTTATACAGAAGACAGTGAGCTTAGGTACTTAATTTTGTCCTGAGGATTCAGATAAGCAGTCAATATCCTCACTTAAATTTTGTATAAGCATTACAAATGCCTTAAATATTGCAATGCACAGGAAAGTCTATGCATGTCTCACCACTCACTTCAAATCCCAAAGCAGAGTCTCTTTGTAGTGTAAGCTATTCATAGGCCACGTACTTCCTCCTTGCACAACATAAAATCATTGACAGAGCACACAGACACAGGTATTCAAAAGAAGATGTCAAGAGAAATATAAAGAAGTCTGTTTCCTTTGAAAAGTGTATTGGGGCAACTTCGTAATATTTCCGTGATCCTAGCAACATCACAGGTGTTTCAGGTACAGCATCTCTAAAGCTAGCAGCCTGTAGATTGATTCTTCACATTCTCTATGCACAGTGCTTTAAAGTTATATCCTATGTCTTTTAAGTTGTAGAATACAAGGTGATTGGAGGTTAATATCAGGTTTCCAGTGTGCACTAGCTTTGGAAACCAGCATGCCATATCCATTTAGGATTCAAGAAGATTGAGCAGGGCAAAAAAGTTCTTTACATATATTAGCTCTGCAACTCTACAACAAAATTCCCATGTAACTTAACAGGAGACAACTATCAGCATAATGTTTCAAGAGAAAGCTGGTGTAGGCTTTAAATCTGAAAGCAGAAGGGATGGTTTGAGGAGAGGAGCCTGAAGAAGAAAAGATTTAAGGAGGATAAATTGTGCTCAACAAATGAAAAGTAGTTCAAGTGAAATGAAAAGTAGAATGTGCTACAGAGATTGTCAGGCAAAAGAATGAATTAAAGTAGCTATCAGGAAAGACAGAGTATTAAATATGTGCATATATGCATATATACCTGTATGTTTGTAAATATAGGTAGGCAATTAGAGTAGGAATTATCTGTTCAAAAATACCCGTATGCTGTGTTTGTTCTACACCTAGCACTGACTTTCACAGAGAAGGGGTCACTGTTCCTCCTCCCAGACATGCCACATGTGCCTTTAAAAGCCCCGTGTCCTGAATTTCCAGCTCCAACCACAGGATGTTCCCATCTCTCTTCTGACATCTCTGGTACGGGCAGGCCAATGAGCTTCACAGGAACAGAAAAGGTTGAATGGAAGCCTTGACAGAAGAGGAATGTCCAAGGCCAGAGATATGAAGGAAGCGACTGCAGCCACAGGTCAGGGTGGGAGGAAATAAGTATATTTACAGGGTGCCGGGCTGTACTTTGAGGCCAGGTAGCTCAGTGGAAGGGGTGTGAGGCAAGAAAGTCCATGGAACCCCTCCCTTCATCCACCCACAATATCCCTCACTGAGGCAGCTGTTTTCATGAAGGACCATGATCTACTGACAAGGCAGTGCAGAATATACGCAGGGATGAACAGGAACAAGCCTAAATTTTTTTAAGAAAAGATGAAGGCAGAAAATACTGTAAAAATTCAGAACTTCTGTTGCACTGTGTTTCTTTGCAAACAAAAAACCCCAGTTTAGTAGACATTGTGTTGTGTAGACATTGTATTTTGTACAAAATCAAGTACACTCTAGGTAGTACTGTATTGTCCTTCAAATACACTACTAGATGAAGACCTCTGTATCTGGAGCTTATAACTGATTTATAACATTGGTATCAGAGAAAAGTCTTTTTTAAAAATATCTTCTAAAATACAGTAGTAACAGAAATATTTTCTAAAATGTGATTAACAGTATTTTTCAAATAAAAAGTCTTTATTAGATATAATATTAGACATACAGTCTGGTAGCACATGTGTCTGAAAAAAATTTTCAGAATTTTCATTTGGGAACATCTTACTTTGAAATTCAAATTAAATATTTGAAATTACAAGAAATCAAAATGCTTTCACTGACCCAGAGTAATATATTTCAGAATTTTTATTACATGTACTTTAATTTGACTTATAATTTTATTTGAGGATCAGCTTAGTTCAATCCTTCTTTCCTTTTCATTTTAATTAGCTGAAACACTTTCCTATGGCAAATTTGAATGATATGCACTTACAGTAATTTAAAATATGATACGATGCAATCCCAGTTCCATTGATATTTTACTTCAGTGGCATGAAGTCCTGTACAAATCATTTAGACAACTCACAGCCCAAGATAGTTTACAAATCTGTAGATAGAAAGGTATCATTTGATTTCTGAGGTATATAAAATTTTCTGATTGTTATCCTCTGTTTTTACAGGCAAGATTTTCTGGTTTTTTTGCTACATGCAGTTGTTAATATATTTCACATAATTTTACTCTGTTTCAAATATTGAAGCTAAATTAAATTGGAACACAGGGTGGACAAATTGATGTATTTGCCCTTTGTATATGACTACTTATTTCCTCAGTCCAAATAAAGAAACTGAGCTGACATCAATTGTGCAAGCTTTATATATGTCATTTATATGAAAATACTTGTTTTCTCAAACACATTTTTCAGTAAACTGGAGACAAGACTATCCCAAGACAATACACAAGGGAAGTATAATACATGGAAGAAAACATATCATTAGTGTTAAAGAAATTATCTTGAAGCAGTGAGCAGAATACTATAAAATGAAGTTGAAATGTATTTTTTATGATTATTAAAATAGATACTTAACTTACAATGTTTAAGCAGATAAAATGAAAATCCAGGGTAATGAAAAAAGGAAATGAGACACTTCATAACATATCCCAAGAATGTATTAGACATGAATTTAAATGATTCGTTCGTATTTGTTTGTTATGAATGTAAAATAAAACCAGTAGAACATGAATGCAAAGCAGATTTTATTAAGACTGACTAATTGGCTCATATGAAGTGGAGAAATAGTATAGGTTATAATGATTACTTAATGTATGAATACCCTGACAGAAATTTGGACATTCCCTTCCTTGAATAAAAATGCACATTTCTTTCCTACTTACTTTCCCTGTGTTAGATCAGTAAAGTGTCATTTAAACTAAATCAGCACTATATGGACAATATGAGAGGCTATTTATGTTTTCACCTTTGAAAAGCCAGTGTTTGTACGAACAAAATCAAAACCTACAGTAAGACCAACTGCAACATGCATACATACTATTGTTGTCTTTCCTTATGAAATGATTCAATTTCTTCTATTAAAATTTTTCAACAGAGAATATCCTTAAGTCACTTCAGAACAACAACTTTCTGATGCTAATTTCCAACTCCACTATGTAGTCAACATAGTTATCAGCAGAGTGATTTAACCCCTGCTGTCAGGAAGCTGTTTATTAATAATAATTATAATAATAATATGTCATACAAACCTCAGCAATAGGACAATAGAAGGGACTTCTTTTTCAAAAAGAGAGAGGAGTAAAGGGACATGCAAAACATTATTAGCTTGGAGCAAGGATTGTGCTACAGCTTCAGGATAAAAGGATGAGAGAATGAAATTTTTAGAACAGACATGCCAAGTTTACTGGACATAAAAAAGCCATTGATTAGCAAAGATAAATCTCTAGTGTGTGTTAACACAGAGCTCAATATTCAGGTGTAAAGGAGAAAAAAGATGCATAGTTTTCAGAGTCAGACATATTCAATCAATATAAAAAGCTTTCCTTGCATAGCATTTTCACAGATTCCACTGGAAATTTCATATTCAGAGAGAGTTTAGATTTAGGCTTCATTGCATCCACATCTACATTTCACTGACTGTGAAAGAAGAACTAAATCAAGCAAAATTATATACCTGATCCTGCACTGAAGTCAGACTAAGGATTAAATCAGGCTTTTCTTCTTTAGCCAGTATCTTAAAATGAGAGAAAACGATCATTTCTCTGGTAATTCTAATAATTCAGTTCTAGGTAGATCTTGCCAACAGCAGCATCACTTTCCACCCCATAAAACATCAGTATTAGTATTATGAGGCCAGTAGGATAACTGAACTTGCTTCATTTTTAAAAATAGATGGATAGTGGCTTTCCTATTGAAACTCAGTTTGGACTGAGTGTTCTTTTCTCCCCTATCACTGAAGGCAGTAAGAGACCTGGAAAGATATGGAAGACAGGACTGTGCTTCAGCAGTAACTGGGCTTTTCGTCAATTATTTTTAAAGAGTGTTTCTTCTGGTTTTCTTATCTAACAACACAAGAGCATTCAGATAAACTCAACTTCTGCCTTCCATTTATGCTATAATAAATACCGAGCTTGCTCTCTGATTTATAGATTGAACAGTGAATGAAGAAGATTAAAAAATTTCAGGAAACATAAAGATTCTTCTCAATTGAAATTAGGGTCCACAAATACGACAGGAATTAAAGTTAAAAAAAAAAGTAAAAAAAGCCTCAGTGTCAGTGGATGGGATTTGTTAAAAATATAGAATATTTTTGAAAATATATTTTGGGTACATTTTAGATCAAATTTACCAAATAACGTTATCTGAAAATAAAGGAAAAAGTTGGAAACTGTAAAAAGTAAAATTTTGAAATCGTTTAAATGAAATATTACATTTAAGAAATACTGAAATGTTACATTTTCCAAATTTGTAATTTTTCTTAAAGAATACAATTCTATTTCTTTAATTGCTATAATTAAGCAAAAAAACAAACAAAATATAACAACAAGAACAAAAACAACAGAAAAACAAATAAACAAGCCAAAGCCCCAACCAACTAAAAAGATTTCAAAGAGGAAAGCCCAAATGACACTAAATATTTCTGGACAGTGGGTCAGCCATTACTAAAATATTTGCTTATTTCTGTATCTCTTTGCTGAAAATTATGTTATCTTCTATATTCACCTAACCACTAACAGAATTGTTTCTCCAGCTCCATTGCAAGGTATTTCAAAAGTGGTAGAATAGAAAGGAATAAATAAGATAATTCTGAGACTGAACAAAAAGCCAGTTGAAAAATCATACCATTTTAAATTAATTATTATAGCGAACATTCCCGTGCTCTTTTCTAGCCTTAATCAGCTGCATTAAATTATGTGCAAGTTCTGCTGCTCAGATTTAGCTGAAAGTGTGTGAACAAAAACTTACAGTTCCAAGAATCCTCCCAAAATGCAAATGGGCAAAGTCTCTTTACTACACAGCAAGCAACAAACAGCAGGAACACAGAGAATAGTGGTACTGTCTTTCAGGTATTTAGTTTATTCCTGTGACCTGCTGCAGCTCAGAATTCTACCTGTGATCCACTATTCATACAAAACAATCTGAAGAAAGTTTCTGGAAGTATCTGTAGTTTTCAAGAAACTCTGTTCCTCATTAGAGAAAAGTAATTTCAAACATGCTTTCAAAATCTCTGTCTCAAAAAATACTTCCTAAAATCACAGAGCTACGAGAAACTACCACTTCTGAATTTAGTTCAAAGCTGACAAAATATAGTGTGTATTTTGCATGTTTTTATCTATGTATCATTATCAGAGCATTCAAATAAAACAAAGAAATCTACATTCCAATATCAATAGCTTGAAAATCATGCCTTCCTTTATTGATTTTCTAACTTTTGAATTATTCATGAAAAATTATGATAAATTGAAATTGTAATGTGATAGCAAGGTACCATATCCAGCAATGCCAAAATAAGCGTTAAATTCATGCTGGTCTGTAAGTAGAAGTAGACGTATCCAGTCTTATCTGAGTTTATTTGTAACAAAGCTTACTTCAAATTTTCAGTCCTAAGGCCAAAAGGTCCAGAGAGGCTTTTATTACCACTTTTTGAAAAATGAAAAGTACTGCCCCACAGAATTTTATTTGCATAATTTCTCCAAGGAGATTTTAACTATGGAATGGAAAGGGGTGAAAGAGATCCCCAGAGTGCTGTTAGCTTGGGAAAGAGCTCTCTGTTCTTGTGCCAGAGGGTTTATTTCCAAGCGGTAATATTTTTCTCAGAGGCCCTAAGCACTCTTGTCTCTAAAGGTACTCAGTGCCAGAACCCTTCATAAAGGTTTCTCATGTGAGGTATTTGCTGTAAGAACTGTCATAAAGATCATGCGAGAAATAAGACAGTGGGCAGTAGCAGAGTTAGAGGAGTCCCTTGAGACCCCTTTTAATGCTGATCTTTTTTAAAAGTTTATTAGCAAGTGTAATTACCTGGAGCTTTTCTGAATGGCATTTTGCAAGTGATTTCCTATGAGGACAGGCTGAGAGAGTTG
>NW_010100732.1:613-861 GCF_000699245.1 Pterocles gutturalis | reverse complement strand
TATTTTTAAAATTTTTTTTAAGATTCAATTGGGATTTCTTGCCAGAAAAAATAATAAAAAAAATTAGGCAAAGGTAAACCGAGGCGGTCCGGAAACAACAGAAAAGAGCACAAGGGGGATCCCTCAGAAATAAAGAAAAAAAAATTCAGGATTGAATAAATGCAAGGAAAGATCTCCCGAAAGACGAGGGGGATGAGCGGCGGGTTATAAAACAAGAGGTCGCCGCCGCGGAACGCCGTCGGAGCGGA
>NW_010100732.1:0-244 GCF_000699245.1 Pterocles gutturalis | reverse complement strand
AGTCGTCCCAGAAGCGAGTGGCGGAGAATTTCTTCCTGATGACGACGGTGAGGCCGTGGATGAGGCACTGGCCCACGCCCATGATGTTCCCTGGGAAAGGGGATTGTTGGGGTGGAGGCGGCCAGCGGGCAGGAGGGACGGAGGGGAGGAGAAAGGAGAAGGAGAAAATAGAGGAGGAGGAGGAGGAGGAAAGAGGAAGAAAAAGAGGAGGAGGAAAGAGGAGGAGGAGGAGGAGGAAAGAGGA
>NW_010100731.1:22403-35405 GCF_000699245.1 Pterocles gutturalis | reverse complement strand
TTATTATTTTTGTATTCAGTGTCAAATGAATTTTGGGACTGTGCGATGATCCTTGTTTTCAGGATGAGCTGTTATTCTTCCCTCCTACCTCACACCTCCAGTGTGTATGACTTGTGAGTAAGCTTCCATTTCAGCCCTCTCTTCTTTGAAGCTGGCAACCTTATCTGTGCTTTGTCCTATGCATATGTACGTAGCTGCAGTGTGCATGTGCTCTAGAAGCTGTTTGCTACAACTTCTTCCAGTGGAAATTATTTATGTAGATGGTATGTAACACATCTCGCAAAACAAAATTTATTATCTTGTATACCTATCAAATATGATTGTCTGCAGATGATCAGACAGTCACATATTGCAATTCTTTTTCATTAAGGTGAAGATTTTGCTTGTTCCTTGCTGCAGGAGGGCATCAGAGTGTTTTCAGCGATAAAGCTTAACTCTGTTCTGTGCAGACAGAAGTGTTTAGGAATTATATTAGTATATCATTTTACCATGCATAGGTGTAAAAAAAAAATTGTTCTTTTGACCTGCGATGGCTCCGTTACATCTTGGTGAGTTTTATTATTTAGTCATATAACTAGGCATAGTAGTCAGCAAGTAGATTGCCTCATTTTGACCTACTTCATTGATTCGTAGAGGAGGAAAATCTAGTCAGTAATTCTACCTGACTCTCAGCATTTGGAAAGGTGCCTAGTGTTCTGTACCTTGCACTACTCATGTGCCTTCATAAATGGTCGTATATTGTGTTTTTGCCTGCTCTTCTCTATTACTATTCCTTATCCTACTGTAAGCAGAAGGTTTTAGATAAATGTTATTTTGTTTTAAGTAACAGACAGTTCACTTGAGTTTACTGTCCTGTTTGTAAATGTGGTATCGACATGGAACTTTGCTCCAGAATTTTTGCTTGATAGTGGTTTATTTCAAATTAATATTTTTATTAATTCTTTGTCAGTGAATCCAAGTTACCCCATTACCTTTTCCCTTCTCCCTCCCAAAAGGATGGCTTCATTATAGAAAGGCTGGGAGCAGCTGGGGAGGGGGGAGGAATTTGTTCTTATTATGACAGTACTTACTCTGGAGGTCTGCACTCAGTGCAACAGGAAGAGAACAGAAAAATTTTAGCTGTCTTTTCTCAGCCACAGTTGAATTTTTGAAGAAGAACAGCTGTTGTGCATAGGAACTGAGGGATACAGCCTTAATAATGTGAGCCCTTTGGGGGATGTATGTAAATGCCACTTTTTTAGTAGAAGGTTACTAGGTCTGTTTAGGTTTTGCAGGAATTTTCAGCCTACATTTAATGTGATGCTCAAAAGTTACAACGGGTATCTCTTAACAGGAGCTACAAAACCAGGTTTAGGTGGGAAGGATTGTTTTAGAAGAATGTTGGTATATACATACCTTAAACAAGTCAAATTTGAATGTGTCTCCTTGTGCAACAAAGATTTTCTCAATCAGTTCCAGAAGCCTGCAGTTATTTGCCATGTGTGCAACCCTGCCCTGTGTTTAAACTGTGGCGATGGGTTTGCTTCTCTTACTGATTGCTTGAGCCATGACCTGACAGCACTGGATAGCGAGTGCCTGAACCCTAGCTCCTGTCTTCAACAGAGATGCTATGGCAGTAATGACAAGTCACCAAGTGAAGTCAGTGATCCAGATACAACCCTTAGTGCCTAGACTAGTGCCATCTGAACTAGATTAGTGCTCAGACTAACGTTGGTTTAGGTTCTTGCTTAAAAATCTTCACTGAAATTATGTAAAGATATGGGCTCCAGACAGGACACTAATTCCCAGTGACTTTCTGTAGGAATTGGATTCCTGATTTATGTCTATGCCTTTGAAAATTCCCGCTGTTCAAGCTTAAAAGGAAAGTGCAGTATTTCATGGATGAGATCTTTTTTAAACAACTGAATCTAATTAAAAAGCAGAATTAATCACTAGAATAGAAGTTGTTTAAAACAACGAAAGAGGATAATTAACAATCAAGTAGGTAACTGTCATTCTGGTAGTTGGAAATAAAGTACAGGTGAAAGAATTTCCTTGTGCTTTGTATTAACATAGAGGAAGAAAAAAAATTTGTTGGGAGGCAAATTTGATTAAACATGCTTCTTTGCCTTCCTCCCTAATAATTGGCGTCATATATGAGTCTTGAAGCCACAGTTATATTTGAGAGAAATACAGTGGTCTTTTGTCATCTAGACTCCATATTGTGAAGCTTGAAATCTCTCTGGGAGAAAAAAAGATACAACTGAAGGTGCCACTGTGATTGCTGTGCCTTTAATTATGTGCAAATGCTTGCAAGCATACATACATATATAAATAGATAAAATTTTAGAATTTATATGTTTTCCAGTCTTTCACGTCCAAGCTAACATGTGAGAACATAATTTGGCTCTTTAGGCTCCATATGGAAATTGTGGGGCAGAACCTTAAAGATTCTGAAACACATACGATTGCATGAGTGAAGTTATACAAAGCCATGGCAGATATAAGCTATGGTTAGGAGGTGTGATCGCAGCTTCTGCAAATAAACAAAAACTAGATTTAAGCTAGCTAGTGTAGGAGTTAACAGAGTGTGATCTGTGGGTTTCAGCAGTGATAGTACTGACTAGTCCAGAGGTCCTGGTTCTTGTGTACCTGGAGAGTAAAACCTGAATATGCATATACCCAATGCATGTCGGTCACTTTGTTCCAAGCATGTTGCAGAATAGTTAAGGACTGTTGCAAGCCATATGGAGATTTTTTTTTTTTGTTTTGTTTTGTTTGTTTTGGGTTTTTTTGTGGGGCTTTTTTGGTTGTGGTTTTTTTGGTTGTGGGGTTTTTTTTTTGTTTGGGTTTTGTTTTTGGTTTTTTTTGGTTTTTTTTTTTTTTTTTGAGGTACAAATCTTGCTGGTGTTCTTTAGCTAAGCACAGTGGCTGGTTATGAATTTTACTCACATTCCATGAGTTCCAATTCCATGTCCTAAAGCAGTAAGCAGTAAAGGTTAGGCAATTAGCTTATGAGCATCAGATATCTCTCTCCCTCACAATTAGATACTCACCTGAGAGGCTTCATATAGCGGACTGCAATTTGTTTTAATTTCCAAGCAACGAGTGAGAATGCTTGATGACTTACTGGGTTTTATTCCGGGGGCTATAAATTAGAACTCTAACATACAAATTCAGCAAAAAATTATCCCCTTGAGCCAAGGCTTCTGTAAGAATTTTGTGTGTGAAGTCAAGGAGTACATACATGGAGACACTGGAAAACTGAGCTGTACTATTAAACACGTCAATTTTAATGGAGTTAGTTTAACTTGGTTAAATGTTTTATGTGTTACTTTCTCTTCCCAACTGAATTACATCAAACCAAGTAAGACCTCTATTGATTCTGAGCAAGGGTGTTCACACTGCCTCTAAATGTAGTGTAGCTAATTTACTTGAATTCCACATATGTAGTTAACATGGATTAATTTTCCAGAATGTCCCCAGGTAGACAAACCAACCTTACTGACTTTCATCTGTTTACTGCTAGCACTGATTCTAGGATGCCTGTCTGACAATACTGAGAAAAGTTAGTGTTTCTTCTGTACTCTGTACCAGCTCTTGTCCACAGAAGTTAACCAAGTGAAAATGAGTTACCCTTTATCTTTCCACAGCTGTCAATTTTGTCCTTAATGTTGTGCTTAGCTGAGAATACCAAATTTGTTCCCATGGTCACTGACCTTTCCTCATCAACTTTCCAGGATAAACATGGGTGGTGAAGATGGAAGATGCAAAGTAAAAATTACTCCAAAGTAAATGTACCTATTGGGTAACTGTCTTCTTACTGTACTTTATATTAATGTGCAGGCACATGTTTTAAAAATAAACAACATGAGTGTGAGAGATTCTTTGAAGCACAAAGAGAAACAAAATCATGTTTGATATTTACAGAAGTATGATTTGCAGCCCACACAGTACCTGATTGGTCTGGGACTGAAGGCCTCCCATATGGAAGCAGGGGGGTAAAACAGCACAGACTCCTTTTTGCAAATGCTTCATTTGTGTTTTATTAAGTTATGCCTTTTGTTTTTTTCAGCATGGGCTTTTTCTTCTGCAGTAAATCTAAACTAGATTTTCATGGTAGTGTCAAGGACAGTATCTGTATGTGAGTGGGAAGGAGGAGAAGATTTGAAGACATTGTTTTATTGGTAAATATATCCTAAAAAAGTCAATTTTGAAAAAAGTCCCCCCTGTTCAGTATTTGCATCTCATACATTTAAGTTTATCAGATTAACCCTTAGAAGGTTGTGCTTTTGAGGAGGGGGAGGAAGTCTGGGATTCTCTTTTGTTATTATTTTTTTAATTTTAATTTATTTTATTCTTTTCAAGTGCTGAACATAATACTGCTTCATCAAGGCTTCTTTGTAGTTGTGTGTTCTTAAACTGGTGGTTGGTTTTGTTTTTAAATTAAAAAAAATAGAGAATATTCTTTCTCTTCATACAGTGAGGTGAAAATAGAAATTTAGAATCAGACTTGCCTAAAAATTTAAAGTGTAGACCCATTTATACTAAGTTTTCTTAAATAAAAGTGATGAGATGCTGAAGGCCAGAATTCTACAGTGATGAATGTTGATCATGTGGAATTGACAGGAGAACCACAAACAGTGTCAGTAACGTGTAATTGGCACTGTCCTTACTGGGCTTCATTTGTAATGCTTTTTTTCAATAGTGGAAAATAACTTTTCCCTCTTTTTTTCAGTTCAGATTGTGTCTTTTCCTCATTAATTTGATGATGTTTCTGTCCTCCAAAGGTTTTATCAGGAATAGAACTTAATGTGGGATACAGTGTGTTTATGTTTGTTTCTTTTATTTGCACGTGATAATCACCAACTATCTCAGCAAAGATCTGGGAATAGTTTCTTAGCTGCAGCTGCAGAGGAAGTGAAAAAAAAAGTATTTGCGTGTGTCCTATGTAAACGAGCTTTTAAAAAAATTCCATTTCTCAGCATCTGTTATAACAGAAGAGAATTATTTTATTTTAAAAAGCAGATTTCTGGAGTCTGGAAAATTTTGCCCACTGCAACTTTTTTACAGCTATTGTTTGTGTAATTTAAAAGTGATGCTGTTTTAACCAGTGTTTGATGTATTAGTTGTGTAAGGGAAGGCTGTCAATGACCACCATACAGGCAGTGTTGTCAAATAACTGCAACTGAACAAGTGCCCGGTGCTGCAAATTTGTGGCAGAATTCATTACAGACTTGTTGCAATGAAAGCATTGTGTGTGTTTTAGTTTTCGTGTTGGTTAGATTAGTGATGGAAATGTAATTAATTTGTCAGTTCAAGAAAATACATGCTGATTGTACAGTGGTTTGCTGTAGCTGATACTGTTCTTTGGGTGATTTCTTGGTGTGAATTCTAGACTAGATTAGTAGAGGGTGCTACAGTAAGGCAATTGGATGCATTGATAAAGTCCTCCCCTCCATATGCTGGTCATTGAACTTAGAGTCTCTGTACTTTGCATTCTTCAGAGGATTGCATTCCCTTATCCCGCTGATGCATGTAGTAGTATTGGAATTGGCTTGCTAGGTTGGAGAAGGGGCATGGAGTTCATTTAATCACGTGTAGATGTTGATAATCTGGCTTTATTAAGTATTTGAAATGTCCTTTGGAAGGTGAGAATTAGTGTTGGAAGAGTAATAGAATAGATCAACTTTTGTGTCTTCTAAAAATAATTACATAGTTGAATAAGAAACAGCAATATATATAGCAATATATACAATATGTAGTATAAAAACAGGTGGTCTCAGGTCTATGAAGTCACCATGTGGAAACCATAATAGAGTTTCTCTGAACCTTTTTGTTGAGGCAGAGGCTCTCTAAGTGAAATCACATTTAAGCAGTGCTGTGCTATGTGCTGATCACCTTATTTTTAGACTTAACTCTTCTAAAAATAGAAAGGGAAGGAGGGGTAGAATAGAAAAAAAAAAAAAGATACTAGCACAGACTGCTTCTCAGCTCCCCACATTAGGAGAAGTTTGTGGACAGGTGGTCACTGTGCTCGCTGTAACACAGATGAAGCTTATTGATCAAAACCAATTGTCATTATATGTGTAGTCACCTTTTTCTCCCAATTTCATTTCCAGATAATGTTTAGATACTGTATTATTGTAGCCACAGACTCTTCTGGATCATTAGGGCCACAGACAACACTTCAGTTTACTACCAGTCTTTTCACTGTGATAGAGAGTTTGAAACCTGCTGATCAGAACAGTCAGAAATCCCAACTGAAATCTATACACTCTCTCTCGAAAATCATGTTGTAAAACAGTTCTTGCCTGGAAAAGTTCATGACCTAATAAAAGGAAAGTTGGACCAAGAATTAGGGGAAAGCTTGTATTATCTCATTATATAAATGGGAAACTGAAACAACTGTGATTTGACCAAATTGTGTAGGTCTTGACCCAGTGTTATAGATAGAACTCTTATCTCTTGAGTCACAGCCCATTGCTTTTTCTAGAAGACCATAATTGTTTTTAATCTTAATCTGTCAGTTAAGAAAGTTGATGACGAGTTTCTGTGCCACTGAAAGTTTCACTGAGGCATAATTGTAAACACTATGGAAGATAAACCAGAGAAGGAAGTGCCATTTTACAGCTCTTTTATTTGAATTAATTGTGTGATCATTGTAGAAATTTCTGTGCTTCAGTGCCCAAAGCTGTGCTCGTTCATTCACCTGGTCAAGCAAATATTTCTATAATTATCATTGTCCTATCTAAGTACTAGATCAAATAGTAATGGTTTAAACTTTTTAATGTTATATTTGAAATTAATTTTATTTTTTTCATCAGTAATCCCTCTTGATTGATTACACATTTCTGAGTGTTTCAAAGCCATGTACTAACTTGTCTGTATAAATACTTCCCATTAGAAAATACTTTAAAAGTTCTGAATTATGTTTGTTGCCATAGCAATACTTGGTTAAAGATTCATAAAATGGCTTTTTATTTTCTTCTTATCGTAGGGGAATTCACATGGGAGTTTGTAAATCTATTTCAAATACAGTGGATTCATCAGTACTGTGTGCATGGGGGACTGTTGGGAAAAAGGGAAAGAAAAAAAATGTCCAGACTTTAAATATGTTTCTGGAGCAACGAAGGGATCTACAGCGACGGGAAGGCTTGTGGCTTTTGGTTGTATCCTGTATTTGGGTTCCAAGGGAGCTTGTCTAAAAGCTAAAACTGATATGGAAAATAAGCTCCTGCAGAATAAATTCGTTTTCTTTGTCCATTCTTTTTTTCCGGCCTAAAATACAATGTGCATTTCTATTTCTTCCTTTGATCCCTAAGAACTTGAAATGGTGCCGTTCTTCTTGGGATTGTGAAAGCAGAATGGGCAAAAAGTAGGCTCTGAAGTTGTCATTCATTGCTAATATCTCATCAGCTGTCTTCGTAAATCTGTTTTGAGTAGTCCCCTGTCAATATGTAAATTTTTGTTGGAGTGTCAGGAGTTGCAGCCTTAGTAAACAACTGAAACCCTACATAAAGCTAAATTTTGAATAGCTCTGATTAAGTTTAATCTGAATTCTCTTTCCAGTTTCAAGACTAGCAGGAGTCCTTGGAAAAGTTTGTCTCGAGTGTATTCACACTCTTTTGATGAATGTTTCTAGACTTGGGTGGTCACAGAACACTGGACAAAAAAGGCTTGATTAACTGTGTGTGACGGTACATATTTTTTTATTGAATACTTAAATTGACAACTGTGGTAATTTACAGTGAGATCTCGGTATTTTTGTTTCTTCTATGGAGGATTCCACCTCTCGAAGTGTAGAAGAGCTGGTTGAATTTGATGTGGTCTTGAAAGCAGCTGTTCTTTCCACATGCCCAGTGAACTGTGGGAGTGTAACGAAGTGGGGACAGTATGGGATTTAGGGGGAAATAACAAGTCAAGTTCAGTATTTTGTCTGTATGAGTTAATTACAGAAGTGTAAAGTAGTGTAATATAGGGTAATGTATGTTTTCATCTTCTTGATTGGAAGAAAGTTTGAGCAAATACTACCGTAAACCATACTTGCTTTTGCTCCTGTTCCAGCAGTGTGTCTTTTTTCCTTTTTTTAATTGAGAAGAGAAACACGACTTCCCATTGTGCTAGGAAATTCCATTTAAAGTTTTGTAACATTCTGTTTATTTAAAGGGTTAATGGGGGCTGGGTGAAAGTACTAAATACCACACTTCATGGAAGTTCCCCAGCTGCTATCAGAATCCATGTGCAAACTGAGAAATGAGATCAGTCCTTGTGGCTCACTCTTGTGTCAGTTTTAAAATCAGAAGGTTGCTAAAAAACACAGAATTTTTAAATAGATTCTTCTTATTTACATCAGGGGTTTTGAGCTGTTATGGTTCAATTCTCCAAGCTTTTAAAGCTCCTGTGATTTCAAAAAAGAAAAACAAATATCAGGCAACTTGTAGTAATTGCAAGAGCTGCAACGCTGAGATAACAAAATATTCAGAATGCCGTTCCTCTTCACTTAGGCAGTAGTTCTGCAAACACATAAACCATGCATTCGTTTTAGTAAAGCAAGTAATCTTGTGGAGAATGGACTACTCTGGCTGATGAAGTTAAGCATTTGAAAATGTGTTGTCAGAATCAAAGCCGTAGCTATCTAGCCTTTGGTTTCAAGGGCTTGTAGGTGTTTCTTTAATATATCAACACTTTAGTGTACTCTGCACTGATGGAAGATCTATTGTAACACAGGAAATGTGGGAAATCTGGTATTTGGTTTGTTTCTAGAAAAGTCCAAGAGAACTGTTAAGCAATAATCTAATTTAAGAATGTATAAATCTACAGTAAGAAATGGGAAGAATAAATGTTGCAAAGTACAGACAAATCCAGAAAATTAGTATAAAAGTTATATTAATGGGTTTATACTTTTTCCTTAATGAGTTCTAGAACAAGTTTGTTGAGCTTGGAAGTTAGTGAATATAAAATTCAGAAAAACTCTAGAGTGGGATCTCAAAGTTCAGTCTGTGTTCTTCCTGGTTCGTGTGTAAATAGAAATTCTTTCAGTTTCCTAAAGTCATCAGTTGGAACCAAAGCTCCTTTCCTATTATTAAGTCTCTGTGGGCAATTCTGCATTGCAGGAATGGAGTTTTATTTATCTGTTTCTCTCTGCCTAGAGTTGAGCAAGAACCCAGTTTGCTACAAAATAATTATCCCTATCACCTAACTCTCCAGATGTAATTCTTAGTGCAACGCAGTCTTGAAGAGCGAAAGGACTGCATTTTTCTTTTTATGGTGCTACTGCCAGTTTCAGAATTGCAGATTGGAATTGCATCCCTGCTTTCTCTCCAAAAAGCAATGATGGGCTTCAAAACCATGGAAGTGAGTACTGGGCCTTTTTTATTTGCCTTCATTTCTTAATGTTTTAAGATTCAAATTTTTAAGCTTTTCTTTGCTGTAGTAAAGGCTTAAAGTTACTTCTCAATGAAAGTATAGATCTTCATTCAGTGGTTTTGTGGAGTGTTTGTGTGATTTGTAGAAACTGAGGGTCAGGATTGAAAATCATCACCACCTAGGAGACTTAAGACTGGAGACATCAAATAATAATGTGAGTTTTGAAGTGTAGGTGCTTCGTTGTTTCAGTTGTACCTCTTCCTTATGATACCAGGAAGGAGGTTTCTGATTCAGGGCCCGTGCTTGAGGCTAAGAGGTTGAAGGTGGGGAGGGAGGAAGGGAATAAAGACTTGTCTGGATTCTGTTCCGGTCAAACCCCAGGAATACGTTAAGTTTTGACCCTTCTCAGGAATGAGAAAGTCCTGTTGCTTATTAAATACTTCTGGAAGACTTGTGAATGTAATGTTGGAATGGCTCGGGGAGATCATATAAAGAAAAAGAAAGGTGTAATGGAAGGAGGGAAAGAAGAGGGTGAAAAAGCGACTAAACCTGTCAGCAAACAAAAATGGGAAAGAAGGAGGATAGAGAAGGCTGAATAGGAGGCACTTTTAAGTTAGAAAATCACTGTCCCTCCTTCTGACATCTATAAATTATTTTTAGGAAGAGTGTATGATCTGCAGACCTCTCTTGTTCTTTATTCCTTTAGCCCTTGGTGCAGCTCTCATGTATTTTTCTAACATTCAGCTAGTTTTGAGGTAACACTACTAGATTTTGCTAGGGTATGTGAGGTCCTCATCAACTTCTTTATGCAGTATTGTACATCAGTAAATTGCAAAGGTAGAATTGGTAAAGAACATGTGGTGACTTGAAGACTGGAATATTCAAATTGTTTTAAAGGAATTTCTCCATTAACATAAGTTGATGTGAGTTTGTGGTGTTGTTTTAAGGATGTGAATAAAACATGATGCTGGAATGGGATTCTATGTTTTGTGAATCTCCTTGTTCTGAATAGTAAAGATTGGCCAAATCATGGGTGCTGGGTAGTGTATAAATGCTGATCACAATAAAATACTGCATAGAAATTAAATCGCATAAATATCAACAAAGTAGTTCAAATTGAAAATAATTCTAATGGAATGAAATGTGTGACATGGAATGTCATGGAACCTATTTTGAAAGTGCAATCAGAAAAAGGAATATTTTTCAGTTTTTAAAAAGTTCTAAAAGACTGTTAAATAGTCTCAGTAGCTATACTGCCTAGTTGTTATTAACTAAAGCAGAATATTACTTGGATTCTATATAGTGTGATGTGTGCAGGTGTATGTATGTGCTTGTGTGTGTATATATATATATATAATGTGTGTATGTATATGTTTTTCTTTACTACAGTTCAGTTATTGAAAAAAATTATTATTGAATCACAGAAAATAAAGCTTGCTGTAACATACACACAAAATTTATGCTCCTGCTGACGTATTTAACAAACGTGAATTCTAGAGCGATATCACTCTTACAAACAGGTAGACATTTATTGTTCTGTGTATGATATAATCATTTTGGTAAAGCATGAATGAGGAAGTATATAAAATTGAGTTAATTTCAATTTTTATTACAAGTACTAGGGAGAAAAATAACTTTGTCAAAAGCGAAAGAACAAAATTGGAAAGATAAATAAGCACTTGTGTTTGAGCCTTTAAAGCTGATTTATGGATAATGTTTCTGAAAATACGGATTCTCCTATTTTTGAAGTTTGTCATAGTATCCTAGTAGAGGATGGGTGAGTGTGACAAGGAGTTTTGACCTATTTGCCTTCAAATTCAGTTGGCTGATGCTCAGCTTCCTCAGTTGGTGACTGAGGCAGCAGTTTGTTGGCAGTTGGTGGCAACTTTGGATGCAACATTGTCGATCAAGTTGGGCCATCCGTCTCTGTTGTGTCACTTTCTTTTGAAGTGTACTGTGCCAAACTCCTAAAAGGCAGCCTTGGTTCCATTCACAGAACTTTTGCAGAAATAAGAACCTTGAAGCAGGGAGGAAGGCAGTACTACAGTTCTTGGTGATGGTGCAGTTTTAGATTGCCTTAAACTGATTTAAGACTGCAGCCAGTGTTACTGTGGTAAGTGTTGCAGAGTAGGTTGTTTCTCTTTGCTGTACCAAGAAGGTTAGACCTATTACCTTTGGATTTCGCCGTGGTTTGTGTTACTCTTTTCTGAGGTGGGTTGCCTAGGTTTTATTTCCTAGTTGAGTGGAAGTTGAACTACATATGCAAAGTAAAACAGCATCAACATGAGATACTCGGGTATATTAAATAGATGTGTGCAACAGGAGCCAAACGGTCAGATTCCTTCTACTGAAGGAGTGAGCTGAGAATGTCTCTGGCATCCTGGGTGAATGCACTGGGCTACTGGATAAAAGGATTCGTATTTTTTTTCATATTTATTTTACCAGTATGCAGAAGCATCAAACGTGCCTTCCATTCAGTGTGACCTTTTCAAGTTTGTTTTTTTTCTTTAATCTCAGAACTTTTTTCTGAAGCTCAGATACTTGTCTAAGTATCAATTATTTACACAACTTTCACTACCAACACCGGTTAGTTAAAAAATTTAAAAAAATTTTAAAAAATAGTCATACTTTACAATATCATCTGTGTTTGTTTGTATATTTTAAAAGCAGGCTGCATTTTATTTTTCTTTTAGTTCAAAGCCTTTACGAGACACGAGTTGTATTTTCATAGTATGTTTAGAGCCATGCCATATAGATACTTCTAAAAACTGCGGTTGTGCATTAACCCAACTGCCTGTGTTTTTTATGTTAAAAGAAACAACAAATGTTTTGGTATTTCCAGTAAAGCCCTGATTTCAGTGATTTGTCTTAGGCATCTTCACATTTACCTGTCAGTCATCTGCCACTACCACCACCCTGCTTCGAGCCCCGTGCTCTAGATTTATTGAATATCGTTCCTGTATATGTGATTTAGAAGCTTGACTGTCCTAAAATGAAGTGACAGAAAAGGTCAAGAAAGGAAAAAATATATTTTACAGCTGCAAAAGCTGAAGTAAATAAATCCCATCTGGTATTACATGAGTTAACTCATATCTTGGAGAAGCGAGTCCCCTTGCAGAGACAGCGTTAAGAATTTGTAGGAAAAGAGGCCAGGCCACATGATTGACCAGCTGTCAGCCATCCTATGTATGAAGTCAGGTGAATTACCAGCAATCCCAGTGGAAAATGCAAGTTACCAGGTCAGTAACAATGCACCTTATTCTGCAGGACAGGAGGCGGAAAACTTTCTGTAGGGTGGGAGTAAAGATCCCGAGTGAACATATGAAGAGCTGAAGCAGAAGATAAGGACTGCTAAAAGGATCAGTTTGGTTTCCTCAATGTTAGTCATGAATACATGTGTTTTGCTTCTTTGTTTAAAAATTTTTATACTAGCCTTGAATTATACCCCTGATGTTCTGTTCTTCCTGGCTGATACACCTAGAAAAGGCAGGTGCCTTAACAGGCAGCATTGAATTCAGTGATTCTTAGCATACCTGTAACTAACTGCCACGGAAAAAACTCTTAGGCCTGCTGGACCTTGCAGGCTATGCTCAGAGCTGTGGGCTTTTGCTTAAATGTTTGAAAGTTTCTGTTGGCAGGAAATATTCATTTTTG
>NW_010100731.1:10787-22372 GCF_000699245.1 Pterocles gutturalis | reverse complement strand
TAGGGAAACTGAATACTGAGTGGCATTGTATTAGTATATGTCTATTATAGGGGTCTGACTGTAATTTTTATTACTCAAAAATTTGGGGCAGCTGGAGGTGTGACAAGCTAGACCAGCTCGTGGGGTGGCCAAGCAGTAATTGCCATTTATCAGGAACGTGTTTCATTTTCCATATTTTAACGCTTTATGATTCACGACCCTAGGAAGGAACCTACTCTGAGCTTCAAAAACTGTAAAAGAGCTGTAGAAGTCAACTTAGATATTTTTTTAATCACTTAAAACCATTCCTGTATCCCAGCCCGAAGGAACTTTTGTAGTTGTGACAGAAAACAGGTGCATCATTATGTGTTGGTCCTTGCCCATCTATTTCTTATGTGGTATCCATTATATTGCAGAAAAAAAGTTGCCTGACAAGTTAGGAAGTTTGTTATTTCCTTACTTCACTGACATGACCTGTTCATTCCTACTTTATGCAGTGTACACATTCTCTTCTTGTCTGTCATTCCCAAGGGAAAGCTTCTGGTTGGCTAATCATGCCCAGGAGCATATAGTAGCAGGGCAGCTTCATGAATGTTTCTAGTATCCTTGCCTTTGAAGGAGTTAAACAGCAGCATTCCCATCTCGTGAGAACTTGTCCCGGGGAATGCACATTATTTCTTTTTGTATTACCGGCATGAGAATTTTGCATGTGCTCAGGAGGGCCCTTGGTTAGTCAGGCAGCAGTCTGATTCTCCCATGGTAACTATAAATTTTTTTTTTTTTTATTTATTTTTTACAGTTGGAAAGAAAAGAGGAGAATTCTTTAGCTTGTTCATTGTTTACGAATACAACAAAAACACAATGTTGAGAGTAAGAGAGATGAATAGAGAAATGAGTATTTGTTCACCTAAGGCTTTCTGGAAAAGTTGGACAAATAGGCAAAATCTAAATTTTATTTTGTGCCTGGATGATTTTTCATTTCGAAAATTGCATTTCAGGATAGAAACTGGTTCTGGGAAACAAAATTATTCTGGATAGCAAGGTGGGAAAATAATTGACTGAGCTACGTGAGGTCTTCGTTTACTTGATATTTGGTTATAATACACTTGTTTGGTACATCTAGTGCATCCAGGATTTCTGGGGAAATTAGTCATTTTTCCTAATGCAGATATGGTTTTTATTTTAACCTTGGGAGAAATAGCAATTTCTAGAAAGTCCTGCTGCTTGAATAGCTGAAAAAGGAAATAGCACAGAGCTACTAAAAGAGACTATTATGCAGAAGAGCGACTGGGAGTTCAGCTACATCTTGGAGTGAGAAGCAGAAGTATTCTGGGAAAAATAATTGTGGACAAGCAAAGGACTTGTCTGTGCTTGTAAAATGGTAATCAACATAATCAGTGAAGTAAGATGTAAACCACTTCAGGACATGCCCACAGTACTATCCTTTGAATTTGATAATTTGCAAAACTGAGTTTACTTATTTATGACCAATTCTGTCATACTGCATTTAGCAAAGATGGCAATTTGACTTTCTCTTATGGATTGTGTTTCCCTGCCAGATTCTGGATCCAGGAGTCCTTCTTTCCTTTCAGGGGGATTTTCTGGTATGCTCTTAATTTGTTTGAAGCCATCCAGCCAATTACTGCTGTTGCTGTTTATTAGATCTGCTGTTTGTGTTTGTAATGAGGAAAGTCAGTATGGCACATTTTATCCATATTTAGCACATTATCCAAATGCTTTTATAATGGGGATTGATTTTTAACCAAAAAGCTAGTGACAGGGATTTCTTGTTACTGTGAATGTATCTAGTAATGTGTTGTGATATTTAAGTTTATGCTGTACTAGTTTATAAAGTCTCTAATCATTTGGTTTGTAAATGCTATTGAATCCATTATAGCTATAGTATTATCAGTAATGCATACAATAATGAGGGAAGGAGACCATTTTAAATATTGTTCCCTGCTTTCATTTACTTGTGCATTTTAAGGAAAACATGCTTTGTTCTTCATTGCTTCATTGCTTCTTCCTGGCTGACAGGTCTTAAATTGTTTCAGTTATGTGACTGTTTTAGTTGTGTGCTAAACACAACTAAAGTGACTTTAATTGTGTGGACAGGGTGCTAGATAATATCATCTAGGCTTCCTTTCCCACAAAAATTTGGACCAGATGATCTTTCGAGGTCCCTTCCAGCCTGGGCTGTTCTTCTATGATTCTATGATGCTATGTGGGTCTTAATAAAAACATATTTTTTTTTTTTCCACAGTAAAAAAACAGAGTAGAAAGTACAGTATATTTTCAACTTTTCTGTGTGGGTAACAAAGAGATGGCAGACATTGGCATGAAGTTAGTGCTTCTTGAGGTTTGTGTCTATAACCAAGTTTGTAAAGGGGTGCTATAATACGGTGATGAAAAAAGGGAAAATAAGTTTTCACATATTCTGTAGGCTTTCACTGAGCTTTGGTTTCTGTACTTCGAAGGACTTCATTTCTCTGCCTACTGGTAAGTAGCACTTCGTCACCTGGATAGTTTGTATGAGAAATGTAATGAATTACTAAGTAAAAAATAAATACAGAATATTTTAAAAGTATCCATTTGGGGTTGAACATCTTTTTTTTTCTTTTATTCCATGAAGCATAAGTACAGGCCTCCCAAATCCCCTCAGTACCCTACTCCAACTCAAGATTGTCAAGGTATTGGATTTTAGAACCCCGTTTAACCTTCTTTAAGAGCGTGATTGTTGCACAAACTAGCTCAGAAGGTGTCTGCTCTGTGAGTTATTGTTTTGCCAACAGGGTTAGCACAGAGGACACAGGCACCAAAAAAAAGTAAATACTTATGTCCAAAGTGACAAAGTAATGAGGAAAATACTACAGAGAAAATAAAGCAAGATAAGTTAAAGCAGCAAGACAACAAGCAAATTACTATAGCAAGCACAAAATAAGGTAATGCACCTAATCACTACTACCTAGAGTTAGCATAGCGATTAAGAAAGATACATCACCAATTGCCTTGTATTACCATCATCCAGATCCGCAGTCACTGGGGAGCCTGTTTACAGCGAAGGATTTGGAGAGCTCATCCTGGCAATTGGGAAATCTCTATACAGTATGTCCACTGTATAGAGGAGGCTTCCAAATTTCCCTGCAAACGGTCCCTGCTTTTATACAGTTAAATAAACAACTTTATATCTTAAGCTGCAAAAAACATCTGGTGTATTTTTTTTTCTTCCTCGTTAACTTTTTCCCGTGCTTGGCCAGAGCCCAAGAAAAGGTTAAAAAGAAGTAAAGGTGTCTGGTTATCTTTGATTATGCTTCTTTAAACAATGCCCGTCACCACCCTGCTACCTTCTGTCATGTACAGGTCTGTTTGAAGGTTTGAGATAAGTTTATCTCTCTTTGGCAAGTGGGGCTACTGTTACACAACTATTATCTTACAGCAAGCGTTACAGCAGTGCTCTATAAGCGTTACAACAAAAGCTTTTATAAATTGGCATATATTCATAAGGTTATATTTTGCATATGTGATCAATATGATACATATTAGGTATATTGTTAGGTTGTGAGGTTCACCTAGAGGTCAACTTAGGTTCAGGGTCTCACTGCTCAGGCCCTAGTATTTCAGTTGTACACCAAGCTTTTTAAAACAAAAGTGAGCCTTCCAGAATACATTGGACAGTGAGATCTGGGAAAACAGGAAAGAAAATCCCAAAGGGTGAGAGGGGAAATGCCCTCAGGGCGAACATCTTTCATATGCAACATGTCTTGTGTGGTGAGGTGCTCTTTAGAATAAGCAGAGGTTTGGTTGTCCAGAACTTTGTTTTCCACCATCATCAGGTAGGTGGGATAAATATGCAAAATACACTCAGTGGTAAAACTTCCTTCTCATCCGTGAGTCTGTTTTATGTGATTTATAGCAGCTTCATCCAAATGACAGCTCATGGGTCAGACTTGACTTGTATCGTGCTTTCATTCACCCTCCCATATTTTCCTCAGAGAAGATGGACAGTGACTCTTTGGGGCTTGAAAGCCAAATGACTTTCTTTGTATGTGGGCAGCTACTTGGAGCAAGACCTGCCACCATAGCAGCACTGTATAAGAAGTGGTGGGATTTAAACAGTGGCATGCCCCCCGCTATCCAGATCTTGGATGTTGCTGTTGCAGCTTTCCCAGCAACACAGCTCACAACTGTGGCAAAAGAGTCTGATAGTTGTGATCTGGATGTATAGCTATGAAAATTGGATCATGCAGATTGAAGTTATGATTGTGTAAAGTGCGGCTTGCACTAATCTGATTGGAAAGCAATAGTGTTGTAAGTAAGGGAAGGAAGGTCTTTACCTGAATAAAGAGTAACCATCTGGCTTTACACTGGAGCTGGTTCCTGCAAGACTTTTGAACAGCCTCCTACTTTGTCTTTGGATGAGTACCAGTGGGGGGATGTGATGTCTCAATTGAAGAATCCCTTGTGATGTCTTCTGATTGGTTTCCACCTCATTCATATCTGGTTTATTTTATGCTTAACTCTAAGGCCATGAATAGTCCCACTGAGGTAAAAAGAATAACTGTTTGTATGCTGAAGTACCTTGATTATTGAGCTAATTATCCTCCAGCTCAGAGCTACCCAACAGTCATCAAGACATTTGACAGCAGTAAGCCAGGATGCTGGCAATAGTCTTTGCCTGTGCCTTTAGTCTCCCTTCTTCTCTCCCTCTCTGCATTGCAGCCTTACTGTAGGTTCTTCCTTATTATCCTCTTTTTTCATGCTGACCCTTATACTTAGAATTTCTCTCCTAATGCATCAGGAAGCTGTTCTTTATACATATTTGCAAACAGTAACCTGTTTTTCTTTACTGAGTTTAAAACACAGCTCCTGTGCAACCCCATCACTGTGTGCGTGAAAGAAGAGAATAATGTTACATCTATTAAACTAAAATCTATCAGGTTCACTGCCTGTACTGAATACCTAATTCATATTCTCTCATTTTATTGCACATTGTAAGTTTGCTTGGACAGAGGTCACCTCTTTCAATGGTTTGCCAAGTGTCATGTAAGCTGATTGTGCTTAGTAAATATAATAGGATCCTGTCAAATTTTAGCTTTTGCCTTTAATGCTGTAACTGTCTTTGGGAAGGGATCGGTACAGCAATATTCAACTCCAAGAGTGGCTTTAAGTGAAAGAATAGGTGTTCTTACTCTGTTGGACCTCTTTTGTCAACCCTAATCTTCAATGCTGTCCAGCATAACTGAGGACCCCTTTTCAAGGGAGAGCTGTAAGTGAAATCAAGAGTTATTTCAGATCAGGACAGAGATGGCTTGCCAAATCTGGGTGCGACTAGCATACAGCAAGCTTTTTTCTTCAGCCAATGCTGCAGTTTCCTCATTTTGCGTAGCCTGCAAATCAATTTAAAGATAAATAAATAAAATCTTTAAGTCTTGGTGATTAGAGCATTGTTATTGGAATAATTTTGGTGAGTATTTACTGGGGATTTTGCACTGTTTTTGACCTGGTTCACTAAATTTGGGTTATATTAGCACTGCTGTATTCCTCACTGACAGTACTTCTCCTCAAACAAGTAATCTTAAACAAGCAAACTTAAGCCTGTAGACAGTACATCGATTCTTCCCAGTTACCTTCTTTGAACTGCTTCAAATTAGTCCACATGTTCCTGGGCTGTCTGCTATAGAGTATTTGGATGGCACTGTGAAAGACCTAAGAATTTTCCATAATGATACTTTCTAGACTGTGAAAGAGATTTTGAGAATGGGGAAAAAAGCTATGTTATACTGATTTTATATAGATTTTCCCTTGTGTTGTGGGATCCCTTGAGTAATTATCCTGATAAATAGGGCACCATTTTTTTTTATTTGCCAACTGTAGAGGTCCGAAGACTATACGATTAGTGTATAAAGCTATTATGTAAATCTTCTTTGCCCCAGTTTAAGTTAATTCTCTACATACGGCATGCCTGGTAGGGTGAAAATTCATTTTCACTCCTTACCCAAGTGATGCATAGCAATGCTGCTCTTGGGGTGTTGCTAGAATAGGAGAGCTGGTCAAGAGGTTTATAAGTACTGAAGCAATCCTTTTAGTTTTTCATGTACAGGATACAAATGACTCACTCCTCCTGTGTTTTAGCACTGACATGAGACTGTTCTGTAAATAGCACATGTTCAGAAATAGGACACCTCCCACCCCCATTAGCTATGATCTCAAGGTAATGTAGCTATTTGATTTTAAAACAAAAAGCAGGAGCAAATTTCAGCACTAGTAGCAATCTATAATTGCATTCTGAGATAAGGTACCAGATTTATTTCTGCTTCCTGACAGTAGGCCACAATACTAGTCGTCATCTAGGAGATAAAGGGAAAATAATGGAATAAGGATGGACAGAGAGTTTTTTTTTTTTTCTTTCTCTCTGAACAGTATTTCAAGATCTTGCAGTAAAACCTGAGAGTTTCTGAAAGGGGAAAGTAAAAGTGGCAAATGTAGTCCACAGGGCAGTGTGCTGACAGCTGAAGAGTTCGAAAGAAGTTATGTCTTGCTGCGTGCATTTTTTTGTATAGAATAGTCATGTTGTGACTAAGAGTTCCTTGATTAGAAAGCTGAGAAAGGAGGAGAGGGTCACATCTCAATCTCTCTCTTGCAAATTCTGGATTCCTACCATACTTACCTGTGGCTCATGGTCTGGATACAGAACGGGAAATAAGAAAGAACCCAAAACAAGAAAGAAATCAAGAAGGGAAGAATGAAAGGCGAATTCAAAGTCCTGCACCTGGGATGGAGTTAACCCATGCAGTAAGTACAGTCTCGGGGCAGACTGGTTAGAAAGTCACTTTGCAGAAAAAGACCTGGGGGCCCTGCTTGACAACAAATTGAACATCAGTCAACAGTTTGCCCTTGAAGCAGAGAAGGCAAATTACATGCTGGGTTGTATTAGCAAGAGTGTAGCCAGCAGGGTGAGGTAGATGATTATTCCCCTCTATTCAGTGCTTGTGAGACCGCATTTACAGCGCTGTGCCCAGTTTTGGGCTCCCTAGCACGAGAAGGCCATACTTGCATGTGTCCAGTGGAGGGCTACCAAAATGGTTAAGGGAGGGAAAATAATTTTCTTCAAGACTTAGAGGATTCTGATACTTAAGCAGGTTAATACGGATAACGAGATACCATATGTCAGCGGCCTGTGTTGATTGTCCACACACTTACCTTGACTCTGTAACAGAGTATCTGTGTGGTAGCTTATTCTTTTTTTCAGCTGGGAGGTGAAATATACCTACTGCATTTTAGCCTAGGATACGAACACGTATGCTGTTTTTTTCTCAGCAGTTGGTACAAGTTAACTGCCTGCCTCATGTTAGCCTGTGCCTACCTCATGGTTGAGAATTTCAACCTACTTAGTTGTACCTTGGAGCAACACAGCTACTTTCTGAATTATTCAAGTTCACATGTTAGTATTTTACTCATATATTGACTGAAATTAAAGAATTAACAAAATCTGTTAAAAGCCAGTCATGTGAATATACAGTTTTATGTAAGAAAATATACAGTGGATTTAAAAACTCCGTAGCTACTGCATGACCTTCTCCGTTACTTCTTTCTGCCTATTTTTTCTAGATCTTTATAGCCTGGTTTTCACGTTGAAGGGTGTGCCAGTTTCACAAGTTCTTAAACTTTCTGCTCTGTTTTGGGATTAATTCAGTAATTCCCACTGGTGAATGAGATTGTTCCTATTTATAGAATATCCTTCAACACACATTCAGCTCTCAAGTTTGTCACCAATGCAGAAGAGTAGATTTCAAAAAGAAAGTCAAAACACATAGTAAACAGCTCTGTAACTCTAGATGTAAGGAGAGGATGAGAAAGGAAAAATGAAAACACCATACAGAAGTGATTGGGTGGTGATTAAAGGTAATCTGCATCTGGCTCAAAATCTAAATGAATGCTGTTGTTTTCAGTAAAGATGATAATGTAGGTTTTTTTAAGGCAGGATAGCTCTTGGGAAGGGGTATATATAGAAACGGAAATTGCCATTTCTGAGGTGGAAGCAAACCAGAAAGAATTTAATGGCTTGAAACTGAACAGACCTGATAATCCCTACCTCAGAATATTGAAGTAACCAGCACATTAAATTGTAAATGTACTGGACAGGATTTTTAAAATAATTTATCAAATATGAGGTTGTGTTATGTGGCTGGAAAAGGATACCTGTTGTGACTGTTTTTAAAAATGGGGTAGAGACATCTGCCTGACTACAAACTTGTTAGTTTGATCTCAGTGCATTACTTCAGAATGTATTTTGAGGAAAGGAATGCTTACAGGCATGGAGGTGAACAGCAAATGAGATTAAATACGTAATGAGTTTACCAGAGAGGCTGTACTACACTAACCTGCTATCTAACATTACAACTGTTTTTTTTTTTAAGAAAGGGGCAGGAGTCCTTGTTTATTTGGATTTCAGTAGAACATCTGATGCACTGTTACATGCGGAAATACTAATCCAGATAAAACAAAGTGAAGTTTAGAATAAGGAGTGAAAGGTGAGCAAGATAAATGACTGCAATGAATCAATAAGTAAACTGGAAGAGAATGCTAGGTAGGAGGGAGAATAATGTTGGAGTACCTCAAAGATCAGACTTAAAAATATTTTAATGCTTTCTTGTTAAGGAAGTTGGCATGAAAAATAAGAAAGCTGAAAGTTGCTGATGATGTGGAGGACTGGAGTGGTGGACTGGCGTGCTGGACGGAAAAATGAGATGCATACTATGAAGTAAAAGATCATTCCCATAACATGCAATTGTAACATTCTCTTTTGTATGTTGGAAATGCAATTGCTTGAAAATGACTGAGGAGCAGAAACAATGGGGTGTGACTGTCAACTGCAAGATGATTATGAACTGTGACTGTGATGTAATTCTACAGGAGGGCAAATCTGATCTTAAAAAAGATCAGAAAAGGTGTTTTTGCAAAATAGGGAAAAAAATGAAACCATTGTACTTCTGTAGTTCAGTACTTGCCTGCAGTGCTATACATCTGGAACTCTGAATAACCTGTTTAGTTTTTAATTTGGAAGTGAAAGTAATGTGGAAAATAGGCAGAGGGGAGGTACTGCTTTGGCTTGTCTGGTTATTGAAAGGCAAAGGAATGGTATGCTGCTCACTGTGAATGTATTGTGGAGAGAACAGGCACAGCACTGGAAAGAGCTGTGTACCTTGAAAGGATGTACAGTGCCATCTTTGAGGTCTAAAACATGTTGCCTAAAATACTTTCTTGGACTATGAGGCATTTAAATATTTGATCCTTACCATCAAATGAAGAAATTATTCTCTAAAAGATTCAAGATCATGTTTTTCAGGCCTATTGTGAAGACTGCTGCCTTAGGGAACTCCCTGGTAGTATTGCATATTTTCCTAGAATGGACGAGCATTGTTGCTTTTGGAGAACAGGAGGTTTCTTATCTTTTTTTGCCATTTGACCTGGTAACAGGAAAAATTATGGTTACAAAGTTACAATGTTACTTGGCTATAGATGTAAAAAGTAGATGTTTAGGGCATTATCTGGATTGTTGAGTTATTTAATTTGATGTGATTAAGCTCATTTTTTAAGGAAAATGTCATCTTCTGAGAAGGTATGAGGGAATCTGGTTTAAACTCTGAAGTCTAAACAGAACTGAAAGAGTTCTTGAATCCCTTCTTCCTGACACTGATTTGGCATTCATTCGGGGTAGTGAGGAAGCTCATATCTCCACTTTCCTAACAACACCCCTCAGCTAGTTGCTTTTCAGACTGCTGTCTGATACCTCTTTACAGATCTTCTGGGTTTTATATCAGTAAAGAGTTGTCATAATTCTGACTAAACTTCTCCCTCTTTTTCAATGGTTCAGTTTTCAGTCTCTTCTAATGTCAAAACGCTACTTGTTCTGCTAACCACAGTGCTCAATAGCACACTGAGCATGGAATTTAAATGTAAAACAGGTTGTTTCATAAACAGCTGAACTAATGAGGACTGATTTTCTATTGAAATGTATCTTGTTATCCTAATTTGCCTCTCTACAAAACATTCTCAGATCCCTCTCATATCACCTACTTACTTGGCTGGAGAATTAACAACAGACAGGGTGGCTAGAGCAAACCCATTCACATGCTAAAGTGCTGGATAAAGATTGAGGTGTAATTACCTTCCTTCACTGGGAACACTCACTTTGTTCCTCTTCATATGCTTCCTTAGTTGCTGATTTCCACAGAACTAGCAAGAATTTCATCTATTGAAACTGCTGACTCTGTCAAATTTAGATGAAATTAGCCAGAAGTTATGAATGGGAAATACCTAGAGAGACAAACATTCCTTTTCACAAGAAATGAAGCTGAAGAGCATCAGAGGAAACAAATTTGCAGTCACTTCAGATCTCAATCATACCTAATAGAAAATATGAAAGCCTCTATGTTTTTTCCATCACAAATAATTTAAAAAATACAGCTCTGAAAAGTCTTGTGAGAAAAAAAGGCGATGCAGAAAGTTGTATGTTGCAGGAGAGATGAGTTCTGATTATGTCTCTCCATCTCAGTCCGCATGAAAGTGGAGCTGTCCTTTTGTCTGTGCTAGATATTTGCAGGCAAAAAGCATTTCTTTGGAGATATTCAGGTATCCAGCTTCTTTGAATCTTATTTTAGATGACAGGAGTAAAGGACAGACAGACTTGCAGGTATTCCTAGACAACTGGAAAAAACAAATGAGAAAGACTCTGGAGACTTGTTAAGGACTTATTTTTTTCCTCGAGTCTGAATTAAATAGTCAGCATCTGAATCTTATCTTTATGTGACTCTAACACTGATTTGACTGATTCCACTGGATCTGCTCTGCATTTGGTGAAAAGTAAGATAAGAATCAGGTCTTAGAATTCTGGTCGACAGAATCTCAACCAACTGATCCATCTTTCTCTAAGATAATTGGATGTTAAAATTGAATAAAAGAGGACAAATTTTGCGATAATTGGGCTCAGGAGCTTTGGTTTCTCTTTTTCCCCTCCGAAGTGGACATGCCATTAATGTTCTCTTAAAAGTGCTTATGATACATGGAATACCTAATGTCTTTTGGAATTAGCTTTCCTGGTCCTAAATACACCATGTATAGTGTGTATATTTTAAAATGTCAAGCCATTTATTGATGTAAGGGTGAATATAGTAGACTTAAACAGGCTTTGCATGTTTTATTTAATATGAATGCAAACTGTGTATATACAGAATATGATGTGTTTATGTTTTTCTCTGTAATCTCTGTGCAAAATTCTGTGATTCACTAGGTGGGATGGAGAGTGTTGGAGGCGTTAATGCACAAACAAAATTTCAATTTGCATTATGCTCCCAAATATTGGGGTGCTATGTAAAAGGTTCCTACTCTTAAAATTCTGGATCATTTGGAAATGAAAATATTTAAAGTATATTTTGTTTTTTTCATTTTTGTAGGTTAAGCAGGTTGGAAACATTTCCCATATTAGTAGAAACCAGTTATAACAGCAACTAAATTCTTCTTTTCCTACATGTTTTGAACCTACTGAAATTACCAAGTGATTTTACTGATTTAGTGAGTTTGAGCAATTTTTTATTTTCAAGTGCTGG
>NW_010100731.1:0-10732 GCF_000699245.1 Pterocles gutturalis | reverse complement strand
CTCATCCTTTTGACTGGGTGAGAGCTGGATGTGAAAGAGTTGAACAAGCAGGAGAGTTCCTGGTAGTCTTCCTATACTTGCCTATAGAATTTATTTAACTCATGTTGCTAGTAATGACAGTCTTTCTGGCTGTAAAGAAAATAGGTGTGGTTTAGTACACAGTAGGACACCATTCTTTTTCTTCTCCTAAATTCTCATCCCAACTCTGCTGTAGATTCACTGATGATCCTAAATGATCTCTCTGCCTCAGGTTTCCCTTCTGTATGGGGGATGAAACTGCTTTGAAAATGTAATGAGCAGCACTCAGGGGAGAGCAAATGAGACAGGCTTGGGGGTAAGCAGAAGAATGGAAGCTTTATTTTTGAGGCAACATGTGTCTTGCAAGGGAAAAGAATCCATGTTCTGTAGTCTTAGGTAAGTGTAGAACAGCTGTTGCAGAAAATTAATCTTCAAAAGTTCACTTGCTTCTGAGAAGCAGGCAAGACAATCATTCTTGAATGTGGATAGCTCTAATACAGAAGCATTAGTGGAAATCTAGACTTAAGATTTTTCTTCTGTTGACTTTGCTGATACATGGAGAAAAGATACAGACTGGCTCAGGCTACTTTTTCTTTGGAAGCCTTTGCTTTTTATGAAGGGGTTAAGTTTAACACTATATAAGTATAAATATAAAGAATGTATGTAAGAGCATTGAATTGTGGATCTTTGTGCTTTTTCATATTTTTCATTTTCTTTGATTTAATGGACAATTTTGTATGAATGATTCTAGGAAGAAGGACAATTAAATGGTAAAGATGTTTTTTCTCTATAAGAATGGTTAAAATAGTAGTTGGACTATGTATTTACTTCATGTTTCTAATGGAAATCTTCAACTTGAAAATTAAGGCTGGAAATCAAATACAACTTTCGGAATAAAACTGAGAGCAGAACACTGTTTTCAGAGCAATAATTTTCAAGAGCACTCATTATGGTGCTGTTTTCCTCAAAGTCAAGAGCAAAACTGTCACTTTTTCAGTGAGAGGAAAGCTAGGAGAGTTCCTGGTAGTCTTCCTATACTTGCCTGTAGAATTTATTACTGGGCATTTCTAGAGACCTTGCTTTTATATGTTGCCATAAGAAATATTAGGGTGGAAAGGGAAGATTTTTGCATAAGGACAAAAAAAACAAACCCTCCCTTCAGATGTTTTGGGAAACTGGCCAAATACAATGAAGGGTACTTGGATAACCTTTAGTCTGTCAGGGTAGTGCTGCCAGCTTCTCTAATCCATTGAACCTTGTTTTGGATAGCAGTTCTCCAGTGAATGGGTTTGCAAAGCTTCAGATTAATTTTTGTAAGACTGCAGACATCTAAAGTTGGAAAAGTCACTGTAATTTTTGCGCACGGTGTGCAAGAATTTGTACACAATGTGTATTGGCGATATGTGTATTTTGTTGTCAGTGTTCTTCACTATGTGCTTGACAGCGCTATTTAATCTGCGTACCCTGAGAAGTGTATGAAAACTACAGAGGTACAGTGCAAAACCTTTCCCAGTATGAACTTCTTAAAATCATAGGGTAGATGGTCCAAAAGTTAAAAAAAAGAAATGGCTAACTGAACCCTTTCAACAGACAGTTTCGGAAGCGGGCAGACTCCCCTCTGTAGGGACACGTGTAAGATGTTTTTCCCTCTTGATAGTTCTTGATTTCAGATGAAATGAGAATGAATGAAAGATATGTTCTTTCAGATTTGCTAGAAGTTGCCCAACAGATGCAGAACTTATTAGGGATAAAAAAGAGTAATTGCACAAGCTTTGTTTCTTTAGGAAAGCTAATTAAAAATACAGGTGAAGTAAAGTTCAGTTTTAATGATGTAGCAGTGTGTATTTTGCTCGTGGCATATTTTTTCTAAAGAGAATGAGAACATTGTTATGCTTTCCTAAGAGTGTTATTCTTGTTCTGTGTTCTGGAAGTATATTTGTCTGTTTGTTTGAATGTTATTCCACCTTAATTCTTTTTTACTTTGTCTCAGAAGTTGTCAGCAAAGAACTATTCTCTCACTATGCCATGTATATGAATTTTCTTGCAAAACAGTAGGATTTTTTAGTTTTTTGTTCATTTTTGAAAATGTCAAGTACTTCTGCTGTGAGATTGTAAGTAGGCATTGATTGTTCCACTTTGATTAAATGTAAATAATATTATTGGATTTCCTGGCAACTTGAGACTTCATAGGCATGTGGTCATAATTCAGTAATGATCAGATAAATGCAAATGACCTATTTGACTCCTCCCTCCCCCCCCCTTTTTTAACAAAAACGGTAATAAGAATATGGATTGCATCCTCGCAGCTCCTATACTGGGAATTATTCTATTGACTTTAGAGGATTGTACCCCTTTTATATGTAACTCTATTGTTTGAAATACATGGAGAGAAGGATTGGGAGCTAGGTAATGCAGCCCTTTCATTCTCTACTTAAGGCTTAATATTTGTACCACAAATGCAGAGTACTGGACATAGAGTTGGAGGGAAGCAAATAACTGCACAGACATTCTTCTAAGCCTTTTAATATAGCATCTTTCAAGTACAGCAGCATCTCAAAGGAATCCAGATGCTTTTTATGCATGCACTAGCTTCACTGAACCTTACTTTATTAGTGCTTTTTGACTTACCAATATTCAAGCTACTGTGGTAGGAACTGATAATTGCTGTAATGAGCTGTTTGTAGGAAGCTTAGTAATACTGACAGGTTTGACACCAGGTGACTGAAAGGGCAGTTTGATAGTCATTTATCTGGTCTCCACATATGGTAAACAATCTCCGTTAACCCTGAAAATAACTCTTGGGAAGCTGCTGCTCTTTCAGCTGTTCATCTGGTTGCAACAAAAGAAGCTCTGGGATTTTCAGAGAATGTTGCTCAAACCTGCAACACCACGTGGCTCCTGTTTAGGCTAAAGCCACTGTATGTCGATTCTGTCTCTGTATTTGCATGCCCCAAGTCTGACTGTGGTGTAGAGCAAGTTAAAATTATAGCTGTCTTTAATTAGGACAATGCAGGGAAGGGATAAGTACAGGAGTGAGACGAAGATGGCTGTTGTTTTATACCTCTGCTCCTTCTGTTAGCAGTGGAATGTTATCATTTGAGACAGGAAAGTTGGTCTTTTTTCGTCCTGCGTTCTAGATGTTAATGTTTTGAAGGAGGACACCCCTCCCAAATCTCCTTTAAAATAAGGCCTGGGAGCATCCTGGGATTGGGGTGTCAGAAGGAACTGTTCTATTGTAGACAAAAATACATGCATTAAATAAATTAAAGTTAATATCTTTCTAAGTATATATTATATGTATTTATATTTATTTTTTGAAGTTTTTGTAGAAATAATTGTAACTGGTTAGGTCACAGCCCTGAATGATTTTCCTCTCTTCCGAAGAATTTTATCGATACGAGTTCATGTTTTCTGACTGGATAAAAAATTATTGAAAAGCAAAGCTGAAAAAAAGATCTTTTTCTCTGAGAGGGCTTCCAGCTTCCATTTTCCTACCTGTGACAGTTGTGACTTACTAACTTCATGGTTTGAGGACCCTATGGAAACCTGTGCCAAGTGAGGTGTGATTTTCAAGCTATCCAGAGTGAATACCCATGTAAATGTTTATACAAAATAATTGCCGACAGCTTGTATCACGTTTGATCTGCTCTTTAGACAGGGAGCCAACTCCAGCAATCATTCATGTAGACTCTTGGCCATTCTTGTGGCCACATGATTTATATTCAGTAAATCAATTTGGTCTTGGAAAGTGCATGATACTTCTTTCTACTTTCTTGAAGACTGAAGCAAAGAGATCTTGTGAACTCTAGGTGTGTGTATGCTGATAATCTGGTCAAGGCATCAGCAGTTAGTCTCTTTTATTTTCAGTGGATCAAAACTGTCGGCCTGTCCTGGGACTTGGACCCACTTTGTTGTAATTTTATTCTAAAAGAATTTGCTTCTTAGTATCAGAACTGATAAGACATTGTAGAAAATGAAGAAAATTAAATTCTGATACCTGCTGCAATTCCAAGACTGTGAAGGAAGGACCCAGCCTGCTATCCTTCCATGTAATGATAGAGGTATTTGGGTAGGTGTACCTGCTTTTAACTCCTGTTCTAGAATTGTCAACTTGTTAACAGCAGAGGAAAAAATAGTCTATAGTTTTTTTATTGAGGCTTGTAATCCATATGAATAAAATTTCAATTTTCAAACTGTATTCTAAGATGGTTGTAAAAATAATGTAAAACATGAAACATGGTTTTGGGGTAAACCACAACATGACTTGAATTTAGCAATGTCTTCTCCCCCTGACTGATCTCTGTGTCCCCCCTCCCCCTATTTTTTTTTTTTTTTTCTCTTTAACTTGGCTTTACTACAGCAGTGGAATTGCCTCATTGGTAAGAAAGCAGTTTCTCAAGGACTGATCTCAATCTGTAGCTGCATTGTTAGAAAGTATAGCTGTGTAGAACCAGGTCTAGTGTATTTGCAGGCTTCTTTTGATGATCCATGGGGAGTTCTGCTCTCCTCTTATTCCAGAGCTGATGAAAAGGGCTGTAGTGACCGTAGGTAATAAGGAGCCTTTTACTTTAGGTAGGAGATGGAGAACACCCAAGCACAATTTTATTTGCAGGTTCAAGGCCAATGTTCTGAACTGCATTGATAAGGTTTGTGAGGTAGTTGCTTTTTCCACTGAAAGTTGAAGAGTAGTTGGTAGAAATTGCCATAGGAGACAGATTGAATGAATTTGAAAATGCAAGATTATGGACCTCATATGGAAGATGTCTCATTTATTAAAATGGTGGTATTTCCCCAGGGCAAAGGCTCTAAATACAAATGTCTCCACTGTTACACTGACTGTGCCTTTGCGTGTTGTGACATCATCCTCATTCAGCACACACCCATGATGCAACAACAGGCCCCGTAGTTTGCACTCCATGGTTCATGCTCCCTGTCTTATCATGGAATACAGAAACAGTGTTTTCCTGTGCTCAGAGGGGTTTATGTTTCAAGTGCTGTTCTGTTCCTTTGACTAAGAAGGACAGACAGCTCCATCCATGCCAGAAGTACTTTGTTTAATATATCATCACTCCAAGACACATTTTGAAAGGATGCAACCTTAAATATGGTTCTGTCAAGGAGAATTACAGCTACAACATTTATTACTGCTACTTGCAAGAGCAAAGGGATAAAGCACAGGAAACATACAGTAAAGATGGACAAGAAGTGCTTCTGATAGTGTAGCTGCAGTCACTGATTTTTGTTAGTGGAAGATGCTGTCCAGAGGCACATACCGTACTCAAAATTCTCATGTGAGGTAGTCACACTATTTGAAAGCTTTGTTAAAAAGAAAAGGAAAAAAAAATATTAACAGCTGTTGGAAGTATGGCCTTCCAGCAATTACTGAACTGAGCTGGAAATGAGCCAAAAAATGGAGCTAAAAAGATTTGTATGCAGTTACCAGCCTTTTTAAAATCACAGTGATCTAACTTAAGTAGCCACAGAAGTGGTTATCTGTGTTTTTGGATCTCCATGATGGTTTTACTGTCTGCTATCCCCCACAAAGCAGCAGACAATTACTCCCAGAAGCTGCCAGCAGAAGAATGCACCATCTTCTTCTCAGCACAGAGAGCTTGTGTAGAGAAGAGGGATGGCAGGTGTCTTCTGCTCAATGCACAAAGCTGCCTGCTGACCCACTGCAGTTGGCATAATGGGAGATGTGGTACTGCAAGTTGAAACAACTGCCTATATTACCCATTTCTGTTCCCACTACTTAAAAAAGAATTTGGAATAAATTAAAAATAACTGTCTAGAATTCTGTGGAACTAGCTAGGGCTGTTTAAATTTCTTATGATAAATATGATGCAGTCCGCTTTCTAAAAATATGGATCTTTCAGGCTAAATATATAACTGCAATAGATACTATTAGTGTTAGATGTGAACTTCCTGAATTTCCAAAATTTAATATTAAGACACTTGTGACCACTGCAGTGCAATTTTAAGTCTGCCCTTTGAGGTTGTTACCATACGACCACCTTGCATCAGCATCATGGAAATGCTGAACATCGCCATGAGCACTATGAGACAGTATGTAATTTCTTCCTTTGCTTAGGCTTCAACTGGAGGTTGAATAAGAAATGCAGGAGCTATATGTGGATGGGTTGCATGCAGACGCAGTAAACTCTTAGACTCATCAAAGCTTACCAACACTAAATACTGGGAGATACTGTGGTATAAATTTTTATAACATTAAAGAAATCCACTGTGTGCCACTGTTGCCAAAGATTTCACAACTGATAGGAGGAACAGTTAATCCTTTAACTCACTATATAAGAGTATCAAATATGCTGGTCTGTTCCAGTGTATTCTTCCACTGTGCAGTGCAACTGTGCCTATCTCAATGAAGGCAGCTCAAATGGGATGATTGTGGCTGCCAGTGCTCCACTCCCACAGAGCTGAGCTGCCTTTGATAATGATCTCGTATTTACTGGGAGATCATAGAAGACTGACTGTTTGAAAAGTCACTCTGTCAATGCTCTAGCTAGCTGCAGTGCTTATGTGTCATGCCTAGGGTGTCCTTCCTTGCTCCTTATTTTCTGTACCTAAGTGAGAGTACTGCGGAAGGTCTAGACCATCTATCAAGCCCATTTCTGTATCCTACTTCTCTTCAGTTTTTTCTCTGTTTTCCCTTATTACTCTCTCACCTGTATTTCCTTCTACTGCACTACAGGAGTTAGGAGACTCTAAAAACCTTTGATTATATCAAAAAGAAAAAAAAAAAAAGCTTGTCTATAAGGTTGTTCTCAAGCTTTTTTGGTCTTTTTCTAGCCTTTAAATTACCTAACTGCTTGCTAGAGTACTTCATTTTCCTTCAAATTTTCATGCTGATTTCTCAGTGGTGCTTTGAAAAGAAACTTGGACTCTTCTGTTGTGTTTTAGAACCTATATGCACAATGCTCTCCAATAAATTAAATTTTGATGCAAAAGAGAACAAGCAGAAGTCAAAGAAGATACGCAATGTAGACTCAAAGTGATCAAGGATAGGGCTTAGACTCGACATTTCATGACCACGGTTCAGATTTAGTGACACAGCATGCCACAAGTGCCAGGCATCTTCTGTCATCAATGATGCATGCGTTTTAGCTTTGCACAGGTCTCTAATTTTCTTGTATTTGGTTTTATCCTGTCAGGCATGTGAGTTTAACTAAGACTGATCTTGAGCTACGAACTTCATCAGTTAGCCTACATACCACAGTGTTTTGCCAGAGATTCACTGGGTGCTGTGCTAGATAATGAACCAATGCAAATGTTAGAGTTTGAAGTTCATGTTTGATATACATACTGACGAAGTCATAGTCAGGTTAGTTTTTAAACAGTTGCATATGAACCCCATTTGTCTCAGGAAGCCTCATGTTCATTCAACTTCCGATTTGGACTAAAGTCCCTATGCTATGTCCTTAAGAACAAACGTCTAAAATGTCTTTGGCTTTACTATATCAGTCTGTTGTGTCAAGTTGTGTAGTCAGCAGCCTGTTTGGTGGTAATGGAGGGCCTGTGTCAGTTTACTAGATGTAGCAGAATGGCTTCAATTCCAGGTAGCAAGTGGGCAGTTGTCTCTTTTGACAGTGTTGTTCTGGGCACTGGAAGGAGACCTACCCCATGTGCAGTCTGGTGTCCAAGTTTTTTGTTTCCTTTACTGAATAGAGCAGATTAAAGGACCATCAACTGGTGATGTCTGGCATGAGTGGGAAAAGGCAACTGCTGTTTGACAGAAATGCCAAGTATTACCAGAATTTGGGACAATTGTGAAAAGCTACTTCACATTATGACTCTAGTGTTTAATACTATGAGATAGGCAGATTTGGAAGAGGCATAAAAGATGTGAAGACAATCTTATTTCGAGGTTGACCTAAACTAGCTAATTTAGAAGCAAAAAGCAGTCTTTGACCCTTAAAGAACTGTTACTACAGAGTAATATACTTAAATGACCATTTCTCACTGAATATGTGCTTCCTTCTCCCCCATCCAAAGTCGTTGCTGCTAGGGAGCCCGAAAGGGGCCTGATTTTCATGGAATATTGAATTCTGCTTTATGGGAGCAGGGTCTTCTACTAGGATGTATCAAGTTAGATGCTGACAAGCAATGATTCAAAAAGCCTTGTCACCTTAGGAACTGTATATCTCTCTGTCATGGAATGAAGTAGCAGAGAATATTGAAAGTTAGACACAGGTATGCTAGTTGAGGTATAACGTATGAAGAAACACATACAATTCCTGCTTACAGAGGATTTATGCAATACCATTAATCATTACACAGTCATTGTCATGGATGTTAAAAATATAACTGTTATTTGAGATTAGGACAAAACAAACAAACAGGTTAAAAACCCTCAAGTAGTATGAATAGGTAGAAGTTTTAAAAAATGACTAGTATTTGAAATGGCTCAGTAACTGCTATCTGGAGAACTCTGGAATAATCACATCATAAGAAGCAAACAGAAATTACTTGTATTCATAGGCTCAGTTGCTGTGTAATTATCAAAAAGCTGAGTCAAAACTGAGCAAGTCTCTCAAAAATTCAGCATATGTCAGGAAATATTTCCTAGTTAATAAATAACATGGCAAAAATCTCCCCTGAAGAAATTATCATCTCCTTTTCATATCTGAATGATATGTAATGGGAATAAGTGAACACAGAGTCAGCAATTGTGTGAGGAAAGAAACCACATTACTCCTTTTATTTTTGGCTGTGCCTGGGGTCAGAAGTTCTTTTGTTCGTTCTTTACCTCCTCTTAGATCAAACATAGTCTGATTCTTTTCTCTTAAGGCTCTTTTTTCCTGTCCAACTTTTCTTTTTTTTTTTGCTTAAATTAAATAAAAATATCTGTCTGTGTTGCAAACTGTGACTGTGTTAGCTCATTATTGTTATTTTCAACACTTGCACGTTAATGAAATGTTGCATTTTCCTACATTGTAATACTTTCCAAAGGAAAAACCCTTCTCCAAAGAAGCAGAGTAGTGGAGCTGTAATTTATTGAGTTAAAACTTTCTACAGTAATACGTAATGTGCATGCTGTTAAAGTACTAACCATGCATCAAGTATTCACAGTGTATAAGGCTACTTATATAATAACATGCTTTATTTATCCATACTTGCACAATTTTGCATACTACTGCTTTTTCAGATATGGAAAACTGACTCCCTTTGTTTTGCCTTTCAACTTTCAAGCTCTTTGGAGCCAGCGTTATTACTTGCTTAAAAGTTGTTACTCTTCTATCACATGCAATGGAGAATTCATCCATTCTCTGTAGGTGCTTACAGGAGGAAAAAGTTAAATAATAACATTGAGTGAGTGTGTGATGTTTGTAAGCGTGCTTCCTTCTGTGGAGAGTATGAACTTGGAAGGGTGAGCAGAAATGTTCCTCAGATTGCTGTTAACCAGGAGCTGAACTATAACAAATCTGTGACTGCTTCATGGTTGTCACTCTGTCGTTCACCATGACCGTATGGAATTTCACAGTGACAGCAGGGGTAGGACTTGGATCTGCATGCATCACAATCTCAGCCCATTGCCACTGGAGGAAGGAAGGAGTCTGTGTGGTTTTGGTATTCATGTATGCGGGTCTACTGGTGGAGACTACCATGTGTGAGAAAAGCAATTAGTTAACTGCACAGTACCAATAACGATAGTAGAGCTGCTGGCTTTTGTTGGTTCTAGGACATGAAGTTGTTTTATCCTTTCCCAGTGGTTAATTTAAAGAAAACAGCAAGAAAAGTGTTTATACTTGAGTGATGCATAGCTCTCTTTTCCTTTTCATGAACAGATTTCCCCAATTATTAAAATCCCAGCGTGTAAGATGTTTGAGGGTAGTTATTTGATCATGTGACATATGTTCTCACATGAGACTATGCAGTAAACATGCATTTGTGAATGAGATAATATGATTCAGCATCCCCAAGCATGCTGGCTTGTGCAGCAAGGGGACATTACTAAGCTTATTGCTGGGAGCTAAGCATCCTATGACTTTTTTTAGTGCCATGGCCTTGGGACCACAAGCGATCATATTTTTTGCGACTAGTGTAACAAAATGTAATGTTCTTACACTCATTCTTTCACTAATTTCACTCTTTTTCACATATCCAGAAGCACCAAGGTGTGTGGCCAAGTGATGGGGCTAGGATTACTTGAAGTGGCAAGAAGGGTATAAAAGATGCCAGCTATTAAGTCCTCATCATATCTACTGTTTTCTTCTTGATTGGTGATCACATGGTGTTTTTGACTGTACTTTTTGTACTCTTTTCGAGTTGACAGTGATTGCAATCTTAGGCTTTTCATCCTGTACTGTCTCTGTAAGTCAGTAGGCAACATTGCTGATTTTCCCACTGTCCTTCTTCCTGCCACCTTGCCTGGGCAGTTTATAGCTCTAATCCTGTTCTTTATCTTCCTGTCACCTTCTCTTAATGATTTTATTTTGTCCTTTACTTTACAAAACCAGACCTCTTGAGAAACTGCACACAGAAGTGCAGTTGCTAACAGGTATATTTGGGGGTGCTGGTCTACACATGACCTCTCTTATTCCTTCTTTGACTGTTTCTTTTGGTGCTTTCACAACACAACATTTCCATTCATACTTCATTCAAACTGTTCTTCATAGTCTTATTACAGATCTATACACGTTTAATTGATGGATTGGGTACAACAACATTGTTCAGTATTGGGACCGATACTATTCAA